>NC_135245.1:12596306-12786306 GCF_947623445.1 Clavelina lepadiformis | reverse complement strand
ATTCAGCATACCCGCTATAAAATGCTAGGTTTATTCAATAGCTCCGCCACTAAGGGGCAGCATTTTTGCTGGCTAATGGGTTTTAATAAGAATATTACCAACAAAGCTAATATTCCACATAAAGGTAAACCACGTATGAAAGGAAGAATCGTAAAATATTGTGCTCTTTTCCGACGTCTTGATAATTTTATTTATTGCGCTTTCCCAAGGGAACAAAACACTGCAGACTCCATCACTGTGTCAGCTACAGTTTAGTTACTGATTTTCGTTGAGAAAACATGAAGCCAGAGCCTCCTACTTTCAACTTACCTCGAGCATGTGTAGAATGACTTCAAACTAACTTGCTTTTGTTTTAAAGTCATCTTCAGTACTGACTTTGGCAAGTTTTACAGTTGACGACGGCACGGAGCTTAGAGGAAGGTATGGGAATTGATATCTAGGTGGCACGACACGAAAAGCAAAGCGCTGGCCGGAACAGTCAACGGCAGCAAAGCGACGAGCCGTCAAGGGGTCCATCGGACTGAAGGAGACATGCAGGCGCGGATGATACTTACAATGGCATCGTTAACGACTGGGGTTCGATCCACGACGGGACTGCCGATGCATACGGGACGTAAATCGTTTCGCATTGATTTTTAGAAAAAAGAAGAGCAAAAGCTCAGATTGACTTACCTTATTCAAATAGAATACCGCCAAGGTGCTGCCGCAGTGTTTTATACCGCTCGTCCTTTTTTGCTCTTGTTTCATTCAGCATACCCGCTATAAAATGCTAGGTTTATTCAATAGCTCCGCCACTAAGGGGCAGCATTTTTGCTGGCTAATGGGTTTTAATAAGAATATTACCAACAAAGCTAATATTCCACATAAAGGTAAACCACGTATGAAAGGAAGAATCGTAAAATATTGTGCTCTTTTCCGACGTCTTGATAATTTTATTTATTGCGCTTTCCCAAGGGAACAAAACACTGCAGACTCCATCACTGTGTCAGCTACAGTTTAGTTACTGATTTTCGTTGAGAAAACATGAAGCCAGAGCCTCCTACTTTCAACTTACCTCGAGCATGTGTAGAATGACTTCAAACTAACTTGCTTTTGTTTTAAAGTCATCTTCAGTACTGACTTTGGCAAGTTTTACAGTTGACGACGGCACGGAGCTTAGAGGAAGGTATGGGAATTGATATCTAGGTGGCACGACACGAAAAGCAAAGCGCTGGCCGGAACAGTCAACGGCAGCAAAGCGACGAGCCGTCAAGGGGTCCATCGGACTGAAGGAGACATGCAGGCGCGGATGATACTTACAATGGCATCGTTAACGACTGGGGTTCGATCCACGACGGGACTGCCGATGCATACGGGACGTAAATCGTTTCGCATTGATTTTTAGAAAAAAGAAGAGCAAAAGCTCAGATTGACTTACCTTATTCAAATAGAATACCGCCAAGGTGCTGCCGCAGTGTTTTATACCGCTCGTCCTTTTTTGCTCTTGTTTCATTCAGCATACCCGCTATAAAATGCTAGGTTTATTCAATAGCTCCGCCACTAAGGGGCAGCATTTTTGCTGGCTAATGGGTTTTAATAAGAATATTACCAACAAAGCTAATATTCCACATAAAGGTAAACCACGTATGAAAGGAAGAATCGTAAAATATTGTGCTCTTTTCCGACGTCTTGATAATTTTATTTATTGCGCTTTCCCAAGGGAACAAAACACTGCAGACTCCATCACTGTGTCAGCTACAGTTTAGTTACTGATTTTCGTTGAGAAAACATGAAGCCAGAGCCTCCTACTTTCAACTTACCTCGAGCATGTGTAGAATGACTTCAAACTAACTTGCTTTTGTTTTAAAGTCATCTTCAGTAATGACTTTGGCAAGTTTTACAGTTGACGACGGCACGGAGCTTAGAGGAAGGTATGGGAATTGATATCTAGGTGGCACGACACGAAAAGCAAAGCGCTGGCCGGAACAGTCAACGGCAGCAAAGCGACGAGCCGTCAAGGGGTCCATCGGACTGAAGGAGACATGCAGGCGCGGATGATACTTACAATGGCATCGTTAACGACTGGGGTTCGATCCACGACGGGACTGCCGATGCATACGGGACGTAAATCGTTTCGCATTGATTTTTAGAAAAAAGAAGAGCAAAAGCTCAGATTGACTTACCTTATTCAAATAGAATACCGCCAAGGTGCTGCCGCAGTGTTTTATACCGCTCGTCCTTTTTTGCTCTTGTTTCATTCAGCATACCCGCTATAAAATGCTAGGTTTATTCAATAGCTCCGCCACTAAGGGGCAGCATTTTTGCTGGCTAATGGGTTTTAATAAGAATATTACCAACAAAGCTAATATTCCACATAAAGGTAAACCACGTATGAAAGGAAGAATCGTAAAATATTGTGCTCTTTTCCGACGTCTTGATAATTTTATTTATTGCGCTTTCCCAAGGGAACAAAACACTGCAGACTCCATCACTGTGTCAGCTACAGTTTAGTTACTGATTTTCGTTGAGAAAACATGAAGCCAGAGCCTCCTACTTTCAACTTACCTCGAGCATGTGTAGAATGACTTCAAACTAACTTGCTTTTGTTTTAAAGTCATCTTCAGTACTGACTTTGGCAAGTTTTACAGTTGACGACGGCACGGAGCTTAGAGGAAGGTATGGGAATTGATATCTAGGTGGCACGACACGAAAAGCAAAGCGCTGGCCGGAACAGTCAACGGCAGCAAAGCGACGAGCCGTCAAGGGGTCCATCGGACTGAAGGAGACATGCAGGCGCGGATGATACTTACAATGGCATCGTTAACGACTGGGGTTCGATCCACGACGGGACTGCCGATGCATACGGGACGTAAATCGTTTCGCATTGATTTTTAGAAAAAAGAAGAGCAAAAGCTCAGATTGACTTACCTTATTCAAATAGAATACCGCCAAGGTGCTGCCGCAGTGTTTTATACCGCTCGTCCTTTTTTGCTCTTGTTTCATTCAGCATACCCGCTATAAAATGCTAGGTTTATTCAATAGCTCCGCCACTAAGGGGCAGCATTTTTGCTGGCTAATGGGTTTTAATAAGAATATTACCAACAAAGCTAATATTCCACATAAAGGTAAACCACGTATGAAAGGAAGAATCGTAAAATATTGTGCTCTTTTCCGACGTCTTGATAATTTTATTTATTGCGCTTTCCCAAGGGAACAAAACACTGCAGACTCCATCACTGTGTCAGCTACAGTTTAGTTACTGATTTTCGTTGAGAAAACATGAAGCCAGAGCCTCCTACTTTCAACTTACCTCGAGCATGTGTAGAATGACTTCAAACTAACTTGCTTTTGTTTTAAAGTCATCTTCAGTACTGACTTTGGCAAGTTTTACAGTTGACGACGGCACGGAGCTTAGAGGAAGGTATGGGAATTGATATCTAGGTGGCACGACACGAAAAGCAAAGCGCTGGCCGGAACAGTCAACGGCAGCAAAGCGACGAGCCGTCAAGGGGTCCATCGGACTGAAGGAGACATGCAGGCGCGGATGATACTTACAATGGCATCGTTAACGACTGGGGTTCGATCCACGACGGGACTGCCGATGCATACGGGACGTAAATCGTTTCGCATTGATTTTTAGAAAAAAGAAGAGCAAAAGCTCAGATTGACTTACCTTATTCAAATAGAATACCGCCAAGGTGCTGCCGCAGTGTTTTATACCGCTCGTCCTTTTTTGCTCTTGTTTCATTCAGCATACCCGCTATAAAATGCTAGGTTTATTCAATAGCTCCGCCACTAAGGGGCAGCATTTTTGCTGGCTAATGGGTTTTAATAAGAATATTACCAACAAAGCTAATATTCCACATAAAGGTAAACCACGTATGAAAGGAAGAATCGTAAAATATTGTGCTCTTTTCCGACGTCTTGATAATTTTATTTATTGCGCTTTCCCAAGGGAACAAAACACTGCAGACTCCATCACTGTGTCAGCTACAGTTTAGTTACTGATTTTCGTTGAGAAAACATGAAGCCAGAGCCTCCTACTTTCAACTTACCTCGAGCATGTGTAGAATGACTTCAAACTAACTTGCTTTTGTTTTAAAGTCATCTTCAGTACTGACTTTGGCAAGTTTTACAGTTGACGACGGCACGGAGCTTAGAGGAAGGTATGGGAATTGATATCTAGGTGGCACGACACGAAAAGCAAAGCGCTGGCCGGAACAGTCAACGGCAGCAAAGCGACGAGCCGTCAAGGGGTCCATCGGACTGAAGGAGACATGCAGGCGCGGATGATACTTACAATGGCATCGTTAACGACTGGGGTTCGATCCACGACGGGACTGCCGATGCATACGGGACGTAAATCGTTTCGCATTGATTTTTAGAAAAAAGAAGAGCAAAAGCTCAGATTGACTTACCTTATTCAAATAGAATACCGCCAAGGTGCTGCCGCAGTGTTTTATACCGCTCGTCCTTTTTTGCTCTTGTTTCATTCAGCATACCCGCTATAAAATGCTAGGTTTATTCAATAGCTCCGCCACTAAGGGGCAGCATTTTTGCTGGCTAATGGGTTTTAATAAGAATATTACCAACAAAGCTAATATTCCACATAAAGGTAAACCACGTATGAAAGGAAGAATCGTAAAATATTGTGCTCTTTTCCGACGTCTTGATAAATTTATTTATTGCGCTTTCCCAAGGGAACAAAACACTGCAGACTCCATCACTGTGTCAGCTACAGTTTAGTTACTGATTTTCGTTGAGAAAACATGAAGCCAGAGCCTCCTACTTTCAACTTACCTCGAGCATGTGTAGAATGACTTCAAACTAACTTGCTTTTGTTTTAAAGTCATCTTCAGTACTGACTTTGGCAAGTTTTACAGTTGACGACGGCACGGAGCTTAGAGGAAGGTATGGGAATTGATATCTAGGTGGCACGACACGAAAAGCAAAGCGCTGGCCGGAACAGTCAACGGCAGCAAAGCGACGAGCCGTCAAGGGGTCCATCGGACTGAAGGAGACATGCAGGCGCGGATGATACTTACAATGGCATCGTTAACGACTGGGGTTCGATCCACGACGGGACTGCCGATGCATACGGGACGTAAATCGTTTCGCATTGATTTTTAGAAAAAAGAAGAGCAAAAGCTCAGATTGACTTACCTTATTCAAATAGAATACCGCCAAGGTGCTGCCGCAGTGTTTTATACCGCTCGTCCTTTTTTGCTCTTGTTTCATTCAGCATACCCGCTATAAAATGCTAGGTTTATTCAATAGCTCCGCCACTAAGGGGCAGCATTTTTGCTGGCTAATGGGTTTTAATAAGAATATTACCAACAAAGCTAATATTCCACATAAAGGTAAACCACGTATGAAAGGAAGAATCGTAAAATATTGTGCTCTTTTCCGACGTCTTGATAATTTTATTTATTGCGCTTTCCCAAGGGAACAAAACACTGCAGACTCCATCACTGTGTCAGCTACAGTTTAGTTACTGATTTTCGTTGAGAAAACATGAAGCCAGAGCCTCCTACTTTCAACTTACCTCGAGCATGTGTAGAATGACTTCAAACTAACTTGCTTTTGTTTTAAAGTCATCTTCAGTACTGACTTTGGCAAGTTTTACAGTTGACGACGGCACGGAGCTTAGAGGAAGGTATGGGAATTGATATCTAGGTGGCACGACACGAAAAGCAAAGCGCTGGCCGGAACAGTCAACGGCAGCAAAGCGACGAGCCGTCAAGGGGTCCATCGGACTGAAGGAGACATGCAGGCGCGGATGATACTTACAATGGCATCGTTAACGACTGGGGTTCGATCCACGACGGGACTGCCGATGCATACGGGACGTAAATCGTTTCGCATTGATTTTTAGAAAAAAGAAGAGCAAAAGCTCAGATTGACTTACCTTATTCAAATAGAATACCGCCAAGGTGCTGCCGCAGTGTTTTATACCGCTCGTCCTTTTTTGCTCTTGTTTCATTCAGCATACCCGCTATAAAATGCTAGGTTTATTCAATAGCTCCGCCACTAAGGGGCAGCATTTTTGCTGGCTAATGGGTTTTAATAAGAATATTACCAACAAAGCTAATATTCCACATAAAGGTAAACCACGTATGAAAGGAAGAATCGTAAAATATTGTGCTCTTTTCCGACGTCTTGATAATTTTATTTATTGCGCTTTCCCAAGGGAACAAAACACTGCAGACTCCATCACTGTGTCAGCTACAGTTTAGTTACTGATTTTCGTTGAGAAAACATGAAGCCAGAGCCTCCTACTTTCAACTTACCTCGAGCATGTGTAGAATGACTTCAAACTAACTTGCTTTTGTTTTAAAGTCATCTTCAGTACTGACTTTGGCAAGTTTTACAGTTGACGACGGCACGGAGCTTAGAGGAAGGTATGGGAATTGATATCTAGGTGGCACGACACGAAAAGCAAAGCGCTGGCCGGAACAGTCAACGGCAGCAAAGCGACGAGCCGTCAAGGGGTCCATCGGACTGAAGGAGACATGCAGGCGCGGATGATACTTACAATGGCATCGTTAACGACTGGGGTTCGATCCACGACGGGACTGCCGATGCATACGGGACGTAAATCGTTTCGCATTGATTTTTAGAAAAAAGAAGAGCAAAAGCTCAGATTGACTTACCTTATTCAAATAGAATACCGCCAAGGTGCTGCCGCAGTGTTTTATACCGCTCGTCCTTTTTTGCTCTTGTTTCATTCAGCATACCCGCTATAAAATGCTAGGTTTATTCAATAGCTCCGCCACTAAGGGGCAGCATTTTTGCTGGCTAATGGGTTTTAATAAGAATATTACCAACAAAGCTAATATTCCACATAAAGGTAAACCACGTATGAAAGGAAGAATCGTAAAATATTGTGCTCTTTTCCGACGTCTTGATAATTTTATTTATTGCGCTTTCCCAAGGGAACAAAACACTGCAGACTCCATCACTGTGTCAGCTACAGTTTAGTTACTGATTTTCGTTGAGAAAACATGAAGCCAGAGCCTCCTACTTTCAACTTACCTCGAGCATGTGTAGAATGACTTCAAACTAACTTGCTTTTGTTTTAAAGTCATCTTCAGTACTGACTTTGGCAAGTTTTACAGTTGACGACGGCACGGAGCTTAGAGGAAGGTATGGGAATTGATATCTAGGTGGCACGACACGAAAAGCAAAGCGCTGGCCGGAACAGTCAACGGCAGCAAAGCGACGAGCCGTCAAGGGGTCCATCGGACTGAAGGAGACATGCAGGCGCGGATGATACTTACAATGGCATCGTTAACGACTGGGGTTCGATCCACGACGGGACTGCCGATGCATACGGGACGTAAATCGTTTCGCATTGATTTTTAGAAAAAAGAAGAGCAAAAGCTCAGATTGACTTACCTTATTCAAATAGAATACCGCCAAGGTGCTGCCGCAGTGTTTTATACCGCTCGTCCTTTTTTGCTCTTGTTTCATTCAGCATACCCGCTATAAAATGCTAGGTTTATTCAATAGCTCCGCCACTAAGGGGCAGCATTTTTGCTGGCTAATGGGTTTTAATAAGAATATTACCAACAAAGCTAATATTCCACATAAAGGTAAACCACGTATGAAAGGAAGAATCGTAAAATATTGTGCTCTTTTCCGACGTCTTGAT
This sequence comes from Clavelina lepadiformis, assembly GCF_947623445.1. Lineage (NCBI taxonomy): Eukaryota > Metazoa > Chordata > Ascidiacea > Aplousobranchia > Clavelinidae > Clavelina > Clavelina lepadiformis. Next base: position 12,778,673 of record NC_135245.1, on the reverse strand, counting down.
AATTTTATTTATTGCGCTTTCCCAAGGGAACAAAACACTGCAGACTCCATCACTGTGTCAGCTACAGTTTAGTTACTGATTTTCGTTGAGAAAACATGAAGCCAGAGCCTCCTACTTTCAACTTACCTCGAGCATGTGTAGAATGACTTCAAACTAACTTGCTTTTGTTTTAAAGTCATCTTCAGTACTGACTTTGGCAAGTTTTACAGTTGACGACGGCACGGAGCTTAGAGGAAGGTATGGGAATTGATATCTAGGTGGCACGACACGAAAAGCAAAGCGCTGGCCGGAACAGTCAACGGCAGCAAAGCGACGAGCCGTCAAGGGGTCCATCGGACTGAAGGAGACATGCAGGCGCGGATGATACTTACAATGGCATCGTTAACGACTGGGGTTCGATCCACGACGGGACTGCCGATGCATACGGGACGTAAATCGTTTCGCATTGATTTTTAGAAAAAAGAAGAGCAAAAGCTCAGATTGACTTACCTTATTCAAATAGAATACCGCCAAGGTGCTGCCGCAGTGTTTTATACCGCTCGTCCTTTTTTGCTCTTGTTTCATTCAGCATACCCGCTATAAAATGCTAGGTTTATTCAATAGCTCCGCCACTAAGGGGCAGCATTTTTGCTGGCTAATGGGTTTTAATAAGAATATTACCAACAAAGCTAATATTCCACATAAAGGTAAACCACGTATGAAAGGAAGAATCGTAAAATATTGTGCTCTTTTCCGACGTCTTGATAATTTTATTTATTGCGCTTTCCCAAGGGAACAAAACACTGCAGACTCCATCACTGTGTCAGCTACAGTTTAGTTACTGATTTTCGTTGAGAAAACATGAAGCCAGAGCCTCCTACTTTCAACTTACCTCGAGCATGTGTAGAATGACTTCAAACTAACTTGCTTTTGTTTTAAAGTCATCTTCAGTACTGACTTTGGCAAGTTTTACAGTTGACGACGGCACGGAGCTTAGAGGAAGGTATGGGAATTGATATCTAGGTGGCACGACACGAAAAGCAAAGCGCTGGCCGGAACAGTCAACGGCAGCAAAGCGACGAGCCGTCAAGGGGTCCATCGGACTGAAGGAGACATGCAGGCGCGGATGATACTTACAATGGCATCGTTAACGACTGGGGTTCGATCCACGACGGGACTGCCGATGCATACGGGACGTAAATCGTTTCGCATTGATTTTTAGAAAAAAGAAGAGCAAAAGCTCAGATTGACTTACCTTATTCAAATAGAATACCGCCAAGGTGCTGCCGCAGTGTTTTATACCGCTCGTCCTTTTTTGCTCTTGTTTCATTCAGCATACCCGCTATAAAATGCTAGGTTTATTCAATAGCTCCGCCACTAAGGGGCAGCATTTTTGCTGGCTAATGGGTTTTAATAAGAATATTACCAACAAAGCTAATATTCCACATAAAGGTAAACCACGTATGAAAGGAAGAATCGTAAAATATTGTGCTCTTTTCCGACGTCTTGATAATTTTATTTATTGCGCTTTCCCAAGGGAACAAAACACTGCAGACTCCATCACTGTGTCAGCTACAGTTTAGTTACTGATTTTCGTTGAGAAAACATGAAGCCAGAGCCTCCTACTTTCAACTTACCTCGAGCATGTGTAGAATGACTTCAAACTAACTTGCTTTTGTTTTAAAGTCATCTTCAGTACTGACTTTGGCAAGTTTTACAGTTGACGACGGCACGGAGCTTAGAGGAAGGTATGGGAATTGATATCTAGGTGGCACGACACGAAAAGCAAAGCGCTGGCCGGAACAGTCAACGGCAGCAAAGCGACGAGCCGTCAAGGGGTCCATCGGACTGAAGGAGACATGCAGGCGCGGATGATACTTACAATGGCATCGTTAACGACTGGGGTTCGATCCACGACGGGACTGCCGATGCATACGGGACGTAAATCGTTTCGCATTGATTTTTAGAAAAAAGAAGAGCAAAAGCTCAGATTGACTTACCTTATTCAAATAGAATACCGCCAAGGTGCTGCCGCAGTGTTTTATACCGCTCGTCCTTTTTTGCTCTTGTTTCATTCAGCATACCCGCTATAAAATGCTAGGTTTATTCAATAGCTCCGCCACTAAGGGGCAGCATTTTTGCTGGCTAATGGGTTTTAATAAGAATATTACCAACAAAGCTAATATTCCACATAAAGGTAAACCACGTATGAAAGGAAGAATCGTAAAATATTGTGCTCTTTTCCGACGTCTTGATAAATTTATTTATTGCGCTTTCCCAAGGGAACAAAACACTGCAGACTCCATCACTGTGTCAGCTACAGTTTAGTTACTGATTTTCGTTGAGAAAACATGAAGCCAGAGCCTCCTACTTTCAACTTACCTCGAGCATGTGTAGAATGACTTCAAACTAACTTGCTTTTGTTTTAAAGTCATCTTCAGTACTGACTTTGGCAAGTTTTACAGTTGACGACGGCACGGAGCTTAGAGGAAGGTATGGGAATTGATATCTAGGTGGCACGACACGAAAAGCAAAGCGCTGGCCGGAACAGTCAACGGCAGCAAAGCGACGAGCCGTCAAGGGGTCCATCGGACTGAAGGAGACATGCAGGCGCGGATGATACTTACAATGGCATCGTTAACGACTGGGGTTCGATCCACGACGGGACTGCCGATGCATACGGGACGTAAATCGTTTCGCATTGATTTTTAGAAAAAAGAAGAGCAAAAGCTCAGATTGACTTACCTTATTCAAATAGAATACCGCCAAGGTGCTGCCGCAGTGTTTTATACCGCTCGTCCTTTTTTGCTCTTGTTTCATTCAGCATACCCGCTATAAAATGCTAGGTTTATTCAATAGCTCCGCCACTAAGGGGCAGCATTTTTGCTGGCTAATGGGTTTTAATAAGAATATTACCAACAAAGCTAATATTCCACATAAAGGTAAACCACGTATGAAAGGAAGAATCGTAAAATATTGTGCTCTTTTCCGACGTCTTGATAATTTTATTTATTGCGCTTTCCCAAGGGAACAAAACACTGCAGACTCCATCACTGTGTCAGCTACAGTTTAGTTACTGATTTTCGTTGAGAAAACATGAAGCCAGAGCCTCCTACTTTCAACTTACCTCGAGCATGTGTAGAATGACTTCAAACTAACTTGCTTTTGTTTTAAAGTCATCTTCAGTACTGACTTTGGCAAGTTTTACAGTTGACGACGGCACGGAGCTTAGAGGAAGGTATGGGAATTGATATCTAGGTGGCACGACACGAAAAGCAAAGCGCTGGCCGGAACAGTCAACGGCAGCAAAGCGACGAGCCGTCAAGGGGTCCATCGGACTGAAGGAGACATGCAGGCGCGGATGATACTTACAATGGCATCGTTAACGACTGGGGTTCGATCCACGACGGGACTGCCGATGCATACGGGACGTAAATCGTTTCGCATTGATTTTTAGAAAAAAGAAGAGCAAAAGCTCAGATTGACTTACCTTATTCAAATAGAATACCGCCAAGGTGCTGCCGCAGTGTTTTATACCGCTCGTCCTTTTTTGCTCTTGTTTCATTCAGCATACCCGCTATAAAATGCTAGGTTTATTCAATAGCTCCGCCACTAAGGGGCAGCATTTTTGCTGGCTAATGGGTTTTAATAAGAATATTACCAACAAAGCTAATATTCCACATAAAGGTAAACCACGTATGAAAGGAAGAATCGTAAAATATTGTGCTCTTTTCCGACGTCTTGATAATTTTATTTATTGCGCTTTCCCAAGGGAACAAAACACTGCAGACTCCATCACTGTGTCAGCTACAGTTTAGTTACTGATTTTCGTTGAGAAAACATGAAGCCAGAGCCTCCTACTTTCAACTTACCTCGAGCATGTGTAGAATGACTTCAAACTAACTTGCTTTTGTTTTAAAGTCATCTTCAGTACTGACTTTGGCAAGTTTTACAGTTGACGACGGCACGGAGCTTAGAGGAAGGTATGGGAATTGATATCTAGGTGGCACGACACGAAAAGCAAAGCGCTGGCCGGAACAGTCAACGGCAGCAAAGCGACGAGCCGTCAAGGGGTCCATCGGACTGAAGGAGACATGCAGGCGCGGATGATACTTACAATGGCATCGTTAACGACTGGGGTTCGATCCACGACGGGACTGCCGATGCATACGGGACGTAAATCGTTTCGCATTGATTTTTAGAAAAAAGAAGAGCAAAAGCTCAGATTGACTTACCTTATTCAAATAGAATACCGCCAAGGTGCTGCCGCAGTGTTTTATACCGCTCGTCCTTTTTTGCTCTTGTTTCATTCAGCATACCCGCTATAAAATGCTAGGTTTATTCAATAGCTCCGCCACTAAGGGGCAGCATTTTTGCTGGCTAATGGGTTTTAATAAGAATATTACCAACAAAGCTAATATTCCACATAAAGGTAAACCACGTATGAAAGGAAGAATCGTAAAATATTGTGCTCTTTTCCGACGTCTTGATAATTTTATTTATTGCGCTTTCCCAAGGGAACAAAACACTGCAGACTCCATCACTGTGTCAGCTACAGTTTAGTTACTGATTTTCGTTGAGAAAACATGAAGCCAGAGCCTCCTACTTTCAACTTACCTCGAGCATGTGTAGAATGACTTCAAACTAACTTGCTTTTGTTTTAAAGTCATCTTCAGTACTGACTTTGGCAAGTTTTACAGTTGACGACGGCACGGAGCTTAGAGGAAGGTATGGGAATTGATATCTAGGTGGCACGACACGAAAAGCAAAGCGCTGGCCGGAACAGTCAACGGCAGCAAAGCGACGAGCCGTCAAGGGGTCCATCGGACTGAAGGAGACATGCAGGCGCGGATGATACTTACAATGGCATCGTTAACGACTGGGGTTCGATCCACGACGGGACTGCCGATGCATACGGGACGTAAATCGTTTCGCATTGATTTTTAGAAAAAAGAAGAGCAAAAGCTCAGATTGACTTACCTTATTCAAATAGAATACCGCCAAGGTGCTGCCGCAGTGTTTTATACCGCTCGTCCTTTTTTGCTCTTGTTTCATTCAGCATACCCGCTATAAAATGCTAGGTTTATTCAATAGCTCCGCCACTAAGGGGCAGCATTTTTGCTGGCTAATGGGTTTTAATAAGAATATTACCAACAAAGCTAATATTCCACATAAAGGTAAACCACGTATGAAAGGAAGAATCGTAAAATATTGTGCTCTTTTCCGACGTCTTGATAATTTTATTTATTGCGCTTTCCCAAGGGAACAAAACACTGCAGACTCCATCACTGTGTCAGCTACAGTTTAGTTACTGATTTTCGTTGAGAAAACATGAAGCCAGAGCCTCCTACTTTCAACTTACCTCGAGCATGTGTAGAATGACTTCAAACTAACTTGCTTTTGTTTTAAAGTCATCTTCAGTACTGACTTTGGCAAGTTTTACAGTTGACGACGGCACGGAGCTTAGAGGAAGGTATGGGAATTGATATCTAGGTGGCACGACACGAAAAGCAAAGCGCTGGCCGGAACAGTCAACGGCAGCAAAGCGACGAGCCGTCAAGGGGTCCATCGGACTGAAGGAGACATGCAGGCGCGGATGATACTTACAATGGCATCGTTAACGACTGGGGTTCGATCCACGACGGGACTGCCGATGCATACGGGACGTAAATCGTTTCGCATTGATTTTTAGAAAAAAGAAGAGCAAAAGCTCAGATTGACTTACCTTATTCAAATAGAATACCGCCAAGGTGCTGCCGCAGTGTTTTATACCGCTCGTCCTTTTTTGCTCTTGTTTCATTCAGCATACCCGCTATAAAATGCTAGGTTTATTCAATAGCTCCGCCACTAAGGGGCAGCATTTTTGCTGGCTAATGGGTTTTAATAAGAATATTACCAACAAAGCTAATATTCCACATAAAGGTAAACCACGTATGAAAGGAAGAATCGTAAAATATTGTGCTCTTTTCCGACGTCTTGATAAATTTATTTATTGCGCTTTCCCAAGGGAACAAAACACTGCAGACTCCATCACTGTGTCAGCTACAGTTTAGTTACTGATTTTCGTTGAGAAAACATGAAGCCAGAGCCTCCTACTTTCAACTTACCTCGAGCATGTGTAGAATGACTTCAAACTAACTTGCTTTTGTTTTAAAGTCATCTTCAGTACTGACTTTGGCAAGTTTTACAGTTGACGACGGCACGGAGCTTAGAGGAAGGTATGGGAATTGATATCTAGGTGGCACGACACGAAAAGCAAAGCGCTGGCCGGAACAGTCAACGGCAGCAAAGCGACGAGCCGTCAAGGGGTCCATCGGACTGAAGGAGACATGCAGGCGCGGATGATACTTACAATGGCATCGTTAACGACTGGGGTTCGATCCACGACGGGACTGCCGATGCATACGGGACGTAAATCGTTTCGCATTGATTTTTAGAAAAAAGAAGAGCAAAAGCTCAGATTGACTTACCTTATTCAAATAGAATACCGCCAAGGTGCTGCCGCAGTGTTTTATACCGCTCGTCCTTTTTTGCTCTTGTTTCATTCAGCATACCCGCTATAAAATGCTAGGTTTATTCAATAGCTCCGCCACTAAGGGGCAGCATTTTTGCTGGCTAATGGGTTTTAATAAGAATATTACCAACAAAGCTAATATTCCACATAAAGGTAAACCACGTATGAAAGGAAGAATCGTAAAATATTGTGCTCTTTTCCGACGTCTTGATAATTTTATTTATTGCGCTTTCCCAAGGGAACAAAACACTGCAGACTCCATCACTGTGTCAGCTACAGTTTAGTTACTGATTTTCGTTGAGAAAACATGAAGCCAGAGCCTCCTACTTTCAACTTACCTCGAGCATGTGTAGAATGACTTCAAACTAACTTGCTTTTGTTTTAAAGTCATCTTCAGTACTGACTTTGGCAAGTTTTACAGTTGACGACGGCACGGAGCTTAGAGGAAGGTATGGGAATTGATATCTAGGTGGCACGACACGAAAAGCAAAGCGCTGGCCGGAACAGTCAACGGCAGCAAAGCGACGAGCCGTCAAGGGGTCCATCGGACTGAAGGAGACATGCAGGCGCGGATGATACTTACAATGGCATCGTTAACGACTGGGGTTCGATCCACGACGGGACTGCCGATGCATACGGGACGTAAATCGTTTCGCATTGATTTTTAGAAAAAAGAAGAGCAAATTGGTTTGTTTATTTGCACGCTAGTTTTTAACACGCAAATAATAAAAAAAAACAAACAAAAGGTACACGGAACAAAATATGAGAATACACGAAAAACAACTATTTACACAGTATAGTTTTTCGGTTCATGATTTTCAAATTGATACCAAAGGTGACCCACCTTCACTTCTAATAATCACACATAGCAACATAATCGCAATCAAATACGAAATACACCATTTGTTTATGTGCCATGCGGCAATGCTTGACAAGATATATACATAGTCGAAAAAACTTTAAAGGCACGAACATAGCGATGTAAAGACAATATACAATACAAATTACACTACGATTGAGTTTATACGATTACGGTGGCATTAAATCATTCAGTTTAAAAGCGGGGTCCAAACGCAATTCGAGCCTCCCACCTTCTACCATTTGATTGAATCTGTATTTAAATGCCCGGTCTATGCTTGTCACCAATTTGTCAAGGGTTGGAGGAGATTTGTTCTCATATATAGATTTGTTCCTAATTTTCCATATTTGGTGTTTAACCATGGTGATCAATGTGCTCAAAGTCTGGTCCATTATTTCGTTTTCGATCCGTTTAAAGTTAAAACTTTCCAAGTCCTCGATTTTTGTCATAGCCGGGTTGAGGTTGGCGAATTTTTGCGCAAACGTTTTTACTGTATCCCAAAGTCGCTTTATCTTGTCGCATTTTCGGAAAGTGTGGTAGTCGGTATCTGGACCAATGCCGCAAAATGCGCACGATGTATCTGAGTTTATTTGGAAAAAACCGCATTTTCCCCTAAAGGGTAGTAGATTCCACGCGCATCTGTAGTTGAAGGTTTTCAAATAATTTGGTAAAAACGGGTTATGAATCCTAGCCCATTTAACTCGGTTTTTTTCACTCGACTGCGTTTCTGGAGTGCTTTCTTTGATTATTCGTCTATACGTGTTTCCTAGTTTTGGACTGGCTAATTCAACTTTACTTAGTTTGTATTTTTCAACAATTTCCCGGATTTTCCAATAATAGGGACTTGGTTGTGCGATGTGCGGGATACTGTTTAGTTTCTGGACATCGAGTACATTAGCTAAAACGTGTCCTAATTGGTACTCCACATATCTATCGTGTGTTGACATTGGCTCGTTCATCACTCTGCCGAGGCAATACTTTTGTATCGATTTGACATAAGTCAGATCGGCGTAGACTTGGATGTTTGGCATTCGGTAGCCGCCTTCTAACTTATTGCGTTGTAAAATATCGATAGAAACAGTTGTTTCTTTGCCTTGCACGTACTGCAGAACATGATTATTTAATTTCCCAATTATGTCTTGGTCTGGGGGGTATGTTTTGGCAACCTGAGTAATTACTGGCAGGATTTTTGATTTTAATAAAACTGCTTTAGCTTCATAGGTGGCATAGTTTGTGCTCAAACTTTTTAGTTGCTCTTTTACCTTTGGAATTAAGTTTTCCCATTGTTGGCGTTCTATAACATTTCCGATTTCATATCCCAATAACTCTATACTTGTGTTTGTCCAGGATAGTTTGGGCAAGAGTGGGTTGTCTATCGGCTGATTCACAGCTAATCCTTTGGTTTTAGCTTCGTTTAAGGTTAAGCCAGATGCTTTTGAAAATCTGTCGACTAAATCGAGCGCGAGATGGATATCAGCAGGGTTTTTAAAACACAACGTTGTGTCATCAGCGTAATTTACGCATTTTACTTCTTTTCTGTCGCTTAACTGAGGACCTTTGATATGTGCAGTGTCATTGAGCTTAGACATTAAAGGCTCTACCGCTATTAAAAACAAGTGCAGGCTTAAGGGGTCTCCTTGTCTCACGCCTCGGTTCAATTTAAAATCTTTTGACAGGTGTCCGTTTAAAATTATTTTCGCGACGCTATCGCTATACAGATCTCTTATGCATGCACATAGTGTTTCTGGGAACCGCATTTCAGTCAACACTCTCATTAACCAATTATGTTCTATTGAATCGAAGGCTTTTTTAAAATCAAGGGATAAAAAATACAGGTTTTGCATTTTTCTTTTCGCATTATCATGTAAATCTCTTAAAAGGATCGTGGCTTCTGATAATTGTTTACCTTTTGTGGCGTACTGATGCTCATGTATCACTTCTTTGAGAGTTTCCCTTATTCTATTTGCCAGTATTTTTGTATATATTTTGTAGTCTAAGTTTAACAGGGTAATTGGTCGGTAGTTGTCTAGGTCTGCATCATCGCCTTTTTTATAAATTAGAGTTATGGCACCTTTCTTAATTTCTTTGGGGATTTTTTTCTCTTTAAACCAGTGTTTAAAGATTTCGCTCATTTTGTCACCTATTATATTCCAACAGGTTTTATAAAATTCACCGCTTAGTCCGTCCGGCCCAGGCGATTTCCCATTTGCAAGAGTCTTGACAACGTTTTGGATTTCGGCATTGCTTATTTCACAATCTAATTTTAGAGCACTTTCGTGCGAAATATGGCGCAGATTGCTCGAAATGAAAAAATCTTGTATTTCTACATCTGTTTTTCTTGACGAGTATAACTTGGTATAATAATTTTTTGTGGTTCGTAGCATTTCTCCCGGTACGCTGGTGGGCAAGCCGTTTTTGTCATATATTTCTTCGATATATGTTTGTGAACGTTTTTTATTAAAATGTGCAAAAAATTCCCGTGAGCCAATTTTTTCTTTACTTTCTCTGTTTTTTAAGATCGATTCATAAATTCGTTTCTTTCTATAATTTCTTAGTTCTCGTTTCGCTTCGACATATTTACAGTGGTTGGCCGGGTTGTCACCGAGTCGACTTTGTGCGGATTTCAAATTAGTCACTAAGTAATCTTCATACATTTTTCTTTCAGCGTGTCGGCCTTTTGTAAATTCCACAATTAATGCTTTTAACCTACGTTTGGTGTCCGTCCACCAATCACTGGGGGTTTTATATAAAAATTCTTGCAGCGTGCACCATTGTTTCCATTTGCATTCTAAAACTTCGAGAAATTCCTTATCTGCATAAGTTTGCGTATTATTCTTCCAGAGGCCGATACCTCTAGGAGGAGGGGCGGCGACATTTAAGTTTATTGTTATTTTTTCGTGGTCTGTCAAATGAGACGGTTGCTGGCTAATTTCTGTTGCGTGGAGATATTTTGACAGATAAAATCTGTCAAGGCGCGATTTGCTGATTCCGTTCTGCCACGTATAAATTTTCTTTTGGCCGTATATTTCCCGAAAATGATCTTTTAGATCATATGTTTCGCAGAGTTTCATTAGTTCGGTTTTTTTATATCGATTTCGAAGAGGGGGATGTTTGTCTAAAGTCAGGTCGTCGACAATATTAAAGTCGCCGGCTAGGACTGTGGGCAATTTTCCATCGACATACTGGTACATTTGTTTAAAAAATCTATCGTTTTCGCGAATATCTCCGGAATTTACGTTTGGTGCGTAAATATTTATTACTTTTAAAAGGTGACCATGTATTGATAAAACCGCACTGATTATTCTACCCTCTACGTCGTGATTTACTTCTTTGAATGTAATTGCAGGGTGATTGATTAGAATTGCGACTCCCTTGTCTTGGAATTTCTTTTTGGGTGCCGAATTAAAAAGCGCTTTTGACTCACCCCATTCCTTGCACCAATCATTTTCTTTATCAGGGGGACATTTGGTTTCTTGTAGTAGAAAAATGTGGGCCTTATCTTTCTTTAAGGTGCTAAAAAGCTCTGCACGTTTTGCCTTATCATTTAACCCGTGGCAGTTTAGGGTGCAAATTTTAAGGTAGCAAGTCATTGTTTTTGAAGTGATAAAAGTTGATTCCAGATAAAAAAACGTTCGTTCTACTGATATAAAAAATAACGGTGTAGGTTTTAACATAAAAAACAATGTCCAGATTACAAAACACTTTACAAAAATACACATTTTTTAAATGGGCTATTGTTCTGATGTAGTTAAACATTAATAAATCGTCGTGTTTAGAAAAGTTGCGTCTGGCACGTATTGGTGATTGCAATTGTCACACTTTTTTTGTCTCAGGCTATTTGCGCATTTTTCGTTGTTTTCTATACAGTTACATCTGTAGTAGACCAACTTACACGAATGACAAAATGTTTTTTCACGTCCTACTGGTTTCGGTATTAAATTGTTACATTCGCAGAGTATTGTACCTTTTTCCTGTTCCTCTGGAATGCTGTATTCTGTCGGGTCTTCATCTGAGTTGTCGGTGGTGTCTTCATCGTCCTTGTGTTTCCTGCTGGGAGGTTTGTCCTTTGTCGAGTTTTGGGAGCTGCCAGAGTCCCTTTCCCTTCTTTTTAGACCTTTATTTGTTCTTTCAGCTGTGAGTTGGCTTCTGTTTTCTTTTGTTTCCCTGATTGAACCGTCAAAATGGTCAATTTCTTGGTTGATATTTTTGTTACCTGTTTTGGATTTGTCCTCGTTTGGCGTAGAGTGAATCATCGGGTTATCAAGTTTTGGAAATGTCTCTTCACATGGAATGTACGGTCGTTCGAGCATTGGCGAGCTTTCATCGGAAGACTGATCCGATGCTCTTGTGGTCTTTGAGTTTTCTGATTCCCACGCTTGCGAAGTCACAACTCTCCGTTGTTGCCTGTACGGGCAGTCTTTTGCGATGTGGTCGTCTTCGGCGCAGCGACTGCATGTTTTTTTTTGACCTTCATAATTCAGCATGAATCTGTAATGTCCGAAGTAAATGAAAGATGGTGGCTTGACTTCTCTTAATAGAACCTTCTTGACTGTAAAGATTCTCCTTCCGTCTTTTTTTTGTCTCGTTCTATCTCGACCGTAGGTGGCTGGTTTCGAGATTCCTAGGCTTGCAAGAGCTTCTCTAATACTTTCTTGGGGGAAGTTAGGCGGTACCCATGAGACAGTTAACTCCGCATGTTCGTCACCATGAGCTATTGCACTGTTGATCCCTTCTACTTGTTCTAGTGCATTTGCCAATTTTATTGCTCCTTTCTTGTTTTCAACAGTAAAATCGACGATGCTTCCAGGGCGTTGAACTATGCCTTCAATTGCGCTTAGTGGCATTTTAATAGAAGTGAGTAGCTGATATATCTCTCCTCGTTTCATTGGTTGGGCGAACTTTGCAGTCACTTCACATTCTCTGCTGTAGTTTTCTGGAACTTTGAAAACCCACTGACTTTTCTTTTTGACCTTGTCTGCGTAGGTCATATTGTCTTACTAGTCCTGAAAAGGACTTTTTGGTAAGTAAGACTGGTTCTTGTTTTAAAGTTTTCAAACAAAACACTAAATATTGCTGTCTTTAGCTAGAATGATTCAACTTTCTAAAGATCCTATACAAGACCTTAACATGACATAATCGAACAACAAAACTAATAGCTCAGATTGAATTACCTTATTCAAATAGAATACCGCCAAGGTGCTGCCGCAGTGTTTTATACCGCTCGTCCTTTTTTGCTCTTGTTTCATTCAGCATACCCGCTATAAAATGCTAGGTTTATTCAATAGCTCCGCCACTAAGGGGCAGCATTTTTGCTGGCTAATGGGTTTTAATAAGAATATTACCAACAAAGCTAATATTCCACATAAAGGTAAACCACGTATGAAAGGAAGAATCGTAAAATATTGTGCTCTTTTCCGACGTCTTGATAAATTTATTTATTGCGCTTTCCCAAGGGAACAAAACACTGCAGACTCCATCACTGTGTCAGCTACAGTTTAGTTACTGATTTTCGTTGAGAAAACATGAAGCCAGAGCCTCCTACTTTCAACTTACCTCGAGCATGTGTAGAATGACTTCAAACTAACTTGCTTTTGTTTTAAAGTCATCTTCAGTACTGACTTTGGCAAGTTTTACAGTTGACGACGGCACGGAGCTTAGAGGAAGGTATGGGAATTGATATCTAGGTGGCACGACACGAAAAGCAAAGCGCTGGCCGGAACAGTCAACGGCAGCAAAGCGACGAGCCGTCAAGGGGTCCATCGGACTGAAGGAGACATGCAGGCGCGGATGATACTTACAATGGCATCGTTAACGACTGGGGTTCGATCCACGACGGGACTGCCGATGCATACGGGACGTAAATCGTTTCGCATTGATTTTTAGAAAAAAGAAGAGCAAAAGCTCAGATTGACTTACCTTATTCAAATAGAATACCGCCAAGGTGCTGCCGCAGTGTTTTATACCGCTCGTCCTTTTTTGCTCTTGTTTCATTCAGCATACCCGCTATAAAATGCTAGGTTTATTCAATAGCTCCGCCACTAAGGGGCAGCATTTTTGCTGGCTAATGGGTTTTAATAAGAATATTACCAACAAAGCTAATATTCCACATAAAGGTAAACCACGTATGAAAGGAAGAATCGTAAAATATTGTGCTCTTTTCCGACGTCTTGATAAATTTATTTATTGCGCTTTCCCAAGGGAACAAAACACTGCAGACTCCATCACTGTGTCAGCTACAGTTTAGTTACTGATTTTCGTTGAGAAAACATGAAGCCAGAGCCTCCTACTTTCAACTTACCTCGAGCATGTGTAGAATGACTTCAAACTAACTTGCTTTTGTTTTAAAGTCATCTTCAGTACTGACTTTGGCAAGTTTTACAGTTGACGACGGCACGGAGCTTAGAGGAAGGTATGGGAATTGATATCTAGGTGGCACGACACGAAAAGCAAAGCGCTGGCCGGAACAGTCAACGGCAGCAAAGCGACGAGCCGTCAAGGGGTCCATCGGACTGAAGGAGACATGCAGGCGCGGATGATACTTACAATGGCATCGTTAACGACTGGGGTTCGATCCACGACGGGACTGCCGATGCATACGGGACGTAAATCGTTTCGCATTGATTTTTAGAAAAAAGAAGAGCAAAAGCTCAGATTGACTTACCTTATTCAAATAGAATACCGCCAAGGTGCTGCCGCAGTGTTTTATACCGCTCGTCCTTTTTTGCTCTTGTTTCATTCAGCATACCCGCTATAAAATGCTAGGTTTATTCAATAGCTCCGCCACTAAGGGGCAGCATTTTTGCTGGCTAATGGGTTTTAATAAGAATATTACCAACAAAGCTAATATTCCACATAAAGGTAAACCACGTATGAAAGGAAGAATCGTAAAATATTGTGCTCTTTTCCGACGTCTTGATAAATTTATTTATTGCGCTTTCCCAAGGGAACAAAACACTGCAGACTCCATCACTGTGTCAGCTACAGTTTAGTTACTGATTTTCGTTGAGAAAACATGAAGCCAGAGCCTCCTACTTTCAACTTACCTCGAGCATGTGTAGAATGACTTCAAACTAACTTGCTTTTGTTTTAAAGTCATCTTCAGTACTGACTTTGGCAAGTTTTACAGTTGACGACGGCACGGAGCTTAGAGGAAGGTATGGGAATTGATATCTAGGTGGCACGACACGAAAAGCAAAGCGCTGGCCGGAACAGTCAACGGCAGCAAAGCGACGAGCCGTCAAGGGGTCCATCGGACTGAAGGAGACATGCAGGCGCGGATGATACTTACAATGGCATCGTTAACGACTGGGGTTCGATCCACGACGGGACTGCCGATGCATACGGGACGTAAATCGTTTCGCATTGATTTTTAGAAAAAAGAAGAGCAAAAGCTCAGATTGACTTACCTTATTCAAATAGAATACCGCCAAGGTGCTGCCGCAGTGTTTTATACCGCTCGTCCTTTTTTGCTCTTGTTTCATTCAGCATACCCGCTATAAAATGCTAGGTTTATTCAATAGCTCCGCCACTAAGGGGCAGCATTTTTGCTGGCTAATGGGTTTTAATAAGAATATTACCAACAAAGCTAATATTCCACATAAAGGTAAACCACGTATGAAAGGAAGAATCGTAAAATATTGTGCTCTTTTCCGACGTCTTGATAATTTTATTTATTGCGCTTTCCCAAGGGAACAAAACACTGCAGACTCCATCACTGTGTCAGCTACAGTTTAGTTACTGATTTTCGTTGAGAAAACATGAAGCCAGAGCCTCCTACTTTCAACTTACCTCGAGCATGTGTAGAATGACTTCAAACTAACTTGCTTTTGTTTTAAAGTCATCTTCAGTACTGACTTTGGCAAGTTTTACAGTTGACGACGGCACGGAGCTTAGAGGAAGGTATGGGAATTGATATCTAGGTGGCACGACACGAAAAGCAAAGCGCTGGCCGGAACAGTCAACGGCAGCAAAGCGACGAGCCGTCAAGGGGTCCATCGGACTGAAGGAGACATGCAGACGCGGATGATACTTACAATGGCATCGTTAACGACTGGGGTTCGATCCACGACGGGACTGCCGATGCATACGGGACGTAAATCGTTTCGCATTGATTTTTAGAAAAAAGAAGAGCAAAAGCTCAGATTGACTTACCTTATTCAAATAGAATACCGCCAAGGTGCTGCCGCAGTGTTTTATACCGCTCGTCCTTTTTTGCTCTTGTTTCATTCAGCATACCCGCTATAAAATGCTAGGTTTATTCAATAGCTCCGCCACTAAGGGGCAGCATTTTTGCTGGCTAATGGGTTTTAATAAGAATATTACCAACAAAGCTAATATTCCACATAAAGGTAAACCACGTATGAAAGGAAGAATCGTAAAATATTGTGCTCTTTTCCGACGTCTTGATAAATTTATTTATTGCGCTTTCCCAAGGGAACAAAACACTGCAGACTCCATCACTGTGTCAGCTACAGTTTAGTTACTGATTTTCGTTGAGAAAACATGAAGCCAGAGCCTCCTACTTTCAACTTACCTCGAGCATGTGTAGAATGACTTCAAACTAACTTGCTTTTGTTTTAAAGTCATCTTCAGTACTGACTTTGGCAAGTTTTACAGTTGACGACGGCACGGAGCTTAGAGGAAGGTATGGGAATTGATATCTAGGTGGCACGACACGAAAAGCAAAGCGCTGGCCGGAACAGTCAACGGCAGCAAAGCGACGAGCCGTCAAGGGGTCCATCGGACTGAAGGAGACATGCAGGCGCGGATGATACTTACAATGGCATCGTTAACGACTGGGGTTCGATCCACGACGGGACTGCCGATGCATACGGGACGTAAATCGTTTCGCATTGATTTTTAGAAAAAAGAAGAGCAAAAGCTCAGATTGACTTACCTTATTCAAATAGAATACCGCCAAGGTGCTGCCGCAGTGTTTTATACCGCTCGTCCTTTTTTGCTCTTGTTTCATTCAGCATACCCGCTATAAAATGCTAGGTTTATTCAATAGCTCCGCCACTAAGGGGCAGCATTTTTGCTGGCTAATGGGTTTTAATAAGAATATTACCAACAAAGCTAATATTCCACATAAAGGTAAACCACGTATGAAAGGAAGAATCGTAAAATATTGTGCTCTTTTCCGACGTCTTGATAATTTTATTTATTGCGCTTTCCCAAGGGAACAAAACACTGCAGACTCCATCACTGTGTCAGCTACAGTTTAGTTACTGATTTTCGTTGAGAAAACATGAAGCCAGAGCCTCCTACTTTCAACTTACCTCGAGCATGTGTAGAATGACTTCAAACTAACTTGCTTTTGTTTTAAAGTCATCTTCAGTACTGACTTTGGCAAGTTTTACAGTTGACGACGGCACGGAGCTTAGAGGAAGGTATGGGAATTGATATCTAGGTGGCACGACACGAAAAGCAAAGCGCTGGCCGGAACAGTCAACGGCAGCAAAGCGACGAGCCGTCAAGGGGTCCATCGGACTGAAGGAGACATGCAGGCGCGGATGATACTTACAATGGCATCGTTAACGACTGGGGTTCGATCCACGACGGGACTGCCGATGCATACGGGACGTAAATCGTTTCGCATTGATTTTTAGAAAAAAGAAGAGCAAAAGCTCAGATTGACTTACCTTATTCAAATAGAATACCGCCAAGGTGCTGCCGCAGTGTTTTATACCGCTCGTCCTTTTTTGCTCTTGTTTCATTCAGCATACCCGCTATAAAATGCTAGGTTTATTCAATAGCTCCGCCACTAAGGGGCAGCATTTTTGCTGGCTAATGGGTTTTAATAAGAATATTACCAACAAAGCTAATATTCCACATAAAGGTAAACCACGTATGAAAGGAAGAATCGTAAAATATTGTGCTCTTTTCCGACGTCGTGATAAATTTATTTATTGCGCTTTCCCAAGGGAACAAAACACTGCAGACTCCATCACTGTGTCAGCTACAGTTTAGTTACTGATTTTCGTTGAGAAAACATGAAGCCAGAGCCTCCTACTTTCAACTTACCTCGAGCATGTGTAGAATGACTTCAAACTAACTTGCTTTTGTTTTAAAGTCATCTTCAGTACTGACTTTGGCAAGTTTTACAGTTGACGACGGCACGGAGCTTAGAGGAAGGTATGGGAATTGATATCTAGGTGGCACGACACGAAAAGCAAAGCGCTGGCCGGAACAGTCAACGGCAGCAAAGCGACGAGCCGTCAAGGGGTCCATCGGACTGAAGGAGACATGCAGGCGCGGATGATACTTACAATGGCATCGTTAACGACTGGGGTTCGATCCACGACGGGACTGCCGATGCATACGGGACGTAAATCGTTTCGCATTGATTTTTAGAAAAAAGAAGAGCAAAAGCTCAGATTGACTTACCTTATTCAAATAGAATACCGCCAAGGTGCTGCCGCAGTGTTTTATACCGCTCGTCCTTTTTTGCTCTTGTTTCATTCAGCATACCCGCTATAAAATGCTAGGTTTATTCAATAGCTCCGCCACTAAGGGGCAGCATTTTTGCTGGCTAATGGGTTTTAATAAGAATATTACCAACAAAGCTAATATTCCACATAAAGGTAAACCACGTATGAAAGGAAGAATCGTAAAATATTGTGCTCTTTTCCGACGTCTTGATAATTTTATTTATTGCGCTTTCCCAAGGGAACAAAACACTGCAGACTCCATCACTGTGTCAGCTACAGTTTAGTTACTGATTTTCGTTGAGAAAACATGAAGCCAGAGCCTCCTACTTTCAACTTACCTCGAGCATGTGTAGAATGACTTCAAACTAACTTGCTTTTGTTTTAAAGTCATCTTCAGTACTGACTTTGGCAAGTTTTACAGTTGACGACGGCACGGAGCTTAGAGGAAGGTATGGGAATTGATATCTAGGTGGCACGACACGAAAAGCAAAGCGCTGGCCGGAACAGTCAACGGCAGCAAAGCGACGAGCCGTCAAGGGGTCCATCGGACTGAAGGAGACATGCAGGCGCGGATGATACTTACAATGGCATCGTTAACGACTGGGGTTCGATCCACGACGGGACTGCCGATGCATACGGGACGTAAATCGTTTCGCATTGATTTTTAGAAAAAAGAAGAGCAAAAGCTCAGATTGACTTACCTTATTCAAATAGAATACCGCCAAGGTGCTGCCGCAGTGTTTTATACCGCTCGTCCTTTTTTGCTCTTGTTTCATTCAGCATACCCGCTATAAAATGCTAGGTTTATTCAATAGCTCCGCCACTAAGGGGCAGCATTTTTGCTGGCTAATGGGTTTTAATAAGAATATTACCAACAAAGCTAATATTCCACATAAAGGTAAACCACGTATGAAAGGAAGAATCGTAAAATATTGTGCTCTTTTCCGACGTCTTGATAATTTTATTTATTGCGCTTTCCCAAGGGAACAAAACACTGCAGACTCCATCACTGTGTCAGCTACAGTTTAGTTACTGATTTTCGTTGAGAAAACATGAAGCCAGAGCCTCCTACTTTCAACTTACCTCGAGCATGTGTAGAATGACTTCAAACTAACTTGCTTTTGTTTTAAAGTCATCTTCAGTACTGACTTTGGCAAGTTTTACAGTTGACGACGGCACGGAGCTTAGAGGAAGGTATGGGAATTGATATCTAGGTGGCACGACACGAAAAGCAAAGCGCTGGCCGGAACAGTCAACGGCAGCAAAGCGACGAGCCGTCAAGGGGTCCATCGGACTGAAGGAGACATGCAGGCGCGGATGATACTTACAATGGCATCGTTAACGACTGGGGTTCGATCCACGACGGGACTGCCGATGCATACGGGACGTAAATCGTTTCGCATTGATTTTTAGAAAAAAGAAGAGCAAAAGCTCAGATTGACTTACCTTATTCAAATAGAATACCGCCAAGGTGCTGCCGCAGTGTTTTATACCGCTCGTCCTTTTTTGCTCTTGTTTCATTCAGCATACCCGCTATAAAATGCTAGGTTTATTCAATAGCTCCGCCACTAAGGGGCAGCATTTTTGCTGGCTAATGGGTTTTAATAAGAATATTACCAACAAAGCTAATATTCTACATAAAGGTAAACCACGTATGAAAGGAAGAATCGTAAAATATTGTGCTCTTTTCCGACGTCTTGATAATTTTATTTATTGCGCTTTCCCAAGGGAACAAAACACTGCAGACTCCATCACTGTGTCAGCTACAGTTTAGTTACTGATTTTCGTTGAGAAAACATGAAGCCAGAGCCTCCTACTTTCAACTTACCTCGAGCATGTGTAGAATGACTTCAAACTAACTTGCTTTTGTTTTAAAGTCATCTTCAGTACTGACTTTGGCAAGTTTTACAGTTGACGACGGCACGGAGCTTAGAGGAAGGTGTGGTGGCTTGGGGCCACACCCAGTGCCATTATATCAATTGTGAGAACGAATGCGCCATCTAGTGGCTAAAACATTGTTCATTTACAAACTGCAATCATTATGCAACATTGGAAACTTGCACCAAATAACTTTATGTGAAAACGCCGTTTAGTACGTTACCAGGTGATTTCATAGCATCCGAGTTGAAACTGTAAATAATTCCCATTGCCAACGTTTAGTTTATCGTTTGCGTTTCTGACCTATTTGTGTATATTTTGTTGAATACTTCCGCTCACATCGCCCCGCTTTATAAACTCGTGCTAAAATGCGAGTAGCGCGCAGACAGAGATATCGAATCGTACGAACGTATTACGTCAGTCGTGTTAAAATGTAATTTGCTAGACTTGTTTTAATTGGTGAATGCTAAGTTTGTGCTTGTGTCATAATAATCGGAACCTGTACAGTTCCTACAATAAAGGATTGTTTTCTGATAAACTGTATCTGTTAATCGTAATAGCTTTCGGTTAGTAACAGTAGTAACACGTTAAGGTTAGAGATTTCTAACCGCACGCAACCACGGAGTCAGATCATTAATTCGGCAGGTAAACTAAGACCGAATAGCATAAGACTAACGAGCAGTGTCACCGCATTTTGATGACCACCGACGTTGACCCGACGTGTTTCAATGAAGCTGGTACTGCTAACTTTATTCTTGTAAATAAGTTGATTTAACAACAACGACAGCAATGGCTCCAGCTCAAAGTAGTTCAGTTTCTGACGGAGACGACGATGAAGACGACGATGATGACGACGCTACAACCTCTTCTGCCACATTCAGGACTTCTTGGACTGGTTGCAAAATCCTGCCACCGAAACGTTTCTCTGATTACAAACCCAACATGTTCATTTGTTTGCTGCTTACATGTTTCGCTTACATTTCCGAAGTTCTCACTACTTTCAACGAAGACAACAAGTTCCTACATTGTCAACTCACAAAGCTGATTGGAACACTCTACAAAGCAGTTGGGAAGATTTTTCCTACTGAGATACTGTCTTCTACTCTTGGACATCAAGCCATGGGTTCCAACCTTGGAGATTTTATGTCCAGAGCAACATGTCACTCTATCAACGGTACCGTCTTACCGTCACTTGCGTACCGCAACGCGTTCAGTCAACGCCCTCTCCTCCTTTATCGCGATCAAAACGGCCACAGTCAATACGGCCAACTCATCTCAGACAACATTGTCTTACCGGGAGTACATCTGCTGGAATCGTATCGACCAGCTAGAAGTTTTGTCTTCCGAGTTCATGGGGACACGGTCCTTTATCACAACTACACCTTATCGCACGAACATGTGCAGGTGCACCAACTCAACTTACCTTTGTCGACTATACACCTCAGCTACAACGCTCCTGACTACGAGAAGATTCTCAACGAGCTGCCTGACTCCGACTCGTTCACTGACTTTCAATCGCTGCTCAGCTCTATGTCTGAAGCCAACCTGCTCAAGGAGAAAATGCGAAATGTCATAACAAGTCTTACTACTACTGATGAAACTATGATCAACGGATCCTACGTCGCAGACACGTTCGCGCACGCCGCGAAACAAACGTTGCTGCTTGCATTGTCACAGATTACGAATCCAATTCTCTCAGCCCTTATCTTCATCCTCCAGCTACTTGCCATGATGTGGGCCTTCTGCCATACTATCGGGTTTATCCGATCATCTCCGCAGCATTTGCGGTATGCCAGATCCCTTGTATCCCGTATTCGCGCTGGACGAAGCCATCGAGATGCACCTCCACAACAAACTCAACCGTCTCCCTTGCTTCGACGTTCTCGTAACCAACCGTCTTCTTCTCGATCTTCCGATGACGCGCCGCCCGCTGCGTCGTCCCGTGATGAATTCGCGGAGACAAACACACTTTAAGTTTTATTACCTGTATCAACGCGTTTTTTTTCGGGGCCCCGAATGTCGTATGCATGTAACCTTTTGCCATTTCCCCTTTGTCGTTGTCGACCGACAAATTTCTTGTGTATATCTTGCGTATCGCATGCCTACTAATTACTAACCTTTTCCTTAATACGTCACTTTGTCTTGCAATTGTATCTTTACCATTTTGTCGCATAGCATGCTCTCCTTCCCACGCATGACCTGAGTTGTTCAAATAATTAACCTCAAACTTCTAGTTTCTATACAGATTTTGCGTCTTTATCACTGCTGACAAACAAATTCCAACATGTCGAAGTTTCCGGAATCAAAACCTGACTATCAAATGGACACTACAACGTCTGATACACCGGCGGGTTTGTCTATCGACATCGCGATGCCCGATCCACCGATTCCTGATTCACCAGATTCACCGGACGAACAGCCAGCTCCCGCTCCACAGCCGTCGACCATCAGACCGGGAGAACAAGGCTCGGATTACCTCCTTCCCGGGCGGCGGGAGATGGCGTTTTTGAAACAAACAGTACTTCATCCGATTTACAAATATTATGAGATATTGGCATCAGACATTTCACAATTAACCGACATTTCAACAAAGGTCCTAGCATTTTCATCACCACCAACCACTTCGGCAGAGGACCTGGAGATATGGTTCCAACGACTGGAAGCAATGTTCGACCTCGTTCCACAGATTAGTTGTGAGACCAAAATCTTCACAATGATAGGAGCCACAGCGGCTGCCCTGGCAACCGACTTGCTGCGGTTTTTCCTCCGCCTGAGAAACTCAATGCCACTTGAAACCCAAGCTTACGAACGGTTCAAAAGTTACCTGAAACACCGATTGATGTGTGAGACACCCACCAACTGGTAGCAGGTGGTTGCTAAACTGCAAAAACTGTAATTACTCTGTTATCTGTACATAATCATTGTGTTAGTTTTGTGCTACCCACGTAACCAGGATGATATTTTTAATTGCCAATTTTTTGCCTTCCGTAGCGGGGGAGGAATGTGGTGGCTTGGGGCCACACCCAGTGCCATTATATCAATTGTGAGAACGAATGCGCCATCTAGTGGCTAAAACATTGTTCATTTACAAACTGCAATCATTATGCAACATTGGAAACTTGCACCAAATAACTTTATGTGAAAACGCCGTTTAGTACGTTACCAGGTGATTTCATAGCATCCGAGTTGAAACTGTAAATAATTCCCATTGCCAACGTTTAGTTTATCGTTTGCGTTTCTGACCTATTTGTGTATATTTTGTTGAATACTTCCGCTCACATCGCCCCGCTTTATAAACTCGTGCTAAAATGCGAGTAGCGCGCAGACAGAGATATCGAATCGTACGAACGTATTACGTCAGTCGTGTTAAAATGTAATTTGCTAGACTTGTTTTAATTGGTGAATGCTAAGT
This sequence comes from Clavelina lepadiformis, assembly GCF_947623445.1. Classification (NCBI taxonomy): domain Eukaryota; kingdom Metazoa; phylum Chordata; class Ascidiacea; order Aplousobranchia; family Clavelinidae; genus Clavelina; species Clavelina lepadiformis. The sequence goes on along the minus strand of NC_135245.1, from coordinate 12,755,601 downwards.
TTGTGCTTGTGTCATAATAATCGGAACCTGTACAGTTCCTACAATAAAGGATTGTTTTCTGATAAACTGTATCTGTTAATCGTAATAGCTTTCGGTTAGTAACAGTAGTAACACGTTAAGGTTAGAGATTTCTAACCGCACGCAACCACGGAGTCAGATCATTAATTCGGCAGGTAAACTAAGACCGAATAGCATAAGACTAACGAGCAGTGTCACCGCAAAGGTATGGGAATTGATATCTAGGTGGCACGACACGAAAAGCAAAGCGCTGGCCGGAACAGTCAACGGCAGCAAAGCGACGAGCCGTCAAGGGGTCCATCGGACTGAAGGAGACATGCAGGCGCGGATGATACTTACAATGGCATCGTTAACGACTGGGGTTCGATCCACGACGGGACTGCCGATGCATACGGGACGTAAATCGTTTCGCATTGATTTTTAGAAAAAAGAAGAGCAAAAGCTCAGATTGACTTACCTTATTCAAATAGAATACCGCCAAGGTGCTGCCGCAGTGTTTTATACCGCTCGTCCTTTTTTGCTCTTGTTTCATTCAGCATACCCGCTATAAAATGCTAGGTTTATTCAATAGCTCCGCCACTAAGGGGCAGCATTTTTGCTGGCTAATGGGTTTTAATAAGAATATTACCAACAAAGCTAATATTCCACATAAAGGTAAACCACGTATGAAAGGAAGAATCGTAAAATATTGTGCTCTTTTCCGACGTCTTGATAATTTTATTTATTGCGCTTTCCCAAGGGAACAAAACACTGCAGACTCCATCACTGTGTCAGCTACAGTTTAGTTACTGATTTTCGTTGAGAAAACATGAAGCCAGAGCCTCCTACTTTCAACTTACCTCGAGCATGTGTAGAATGACTTCAAACTAACTTGCTTTTGTTTTAAAGTCATCTTCAGTACTGACTTTGGCAAGTTTTACAGTTGACGACGGCACGGAGCTTAGAGGAAGGTATGGGAATTGATATCTAGGTGGCACGACACGAAAAGCAAAGCGCTGGCCGGAACAGTCAACGGCAGCAAAGCGACGAGCCGTCAAGGGGTCCATCGGACTGAAGGAGACATGCAGGCGCGGATGATACTTACAATGGCATCGTTAACGACTGGGGTTCGATCCACGACGGGACTGCCGATGCATACGGGACGTAAATCGTTTCGCATTGATTTTTAGAAAAAAGAAGAGCAAAAGCTCAGATTGACTTACCTTATTCAAATAGAATACCGCCAAGGTGCTGCCGCAGTGTTTTATACCGCTCGTCCTTTTTTGCTCTTGTTTCATTCAGCATACCCGCTATAAAATGCTAGGTTTATTCAATAGCTCCGCCACTAAGGGGCAGCATTTTTGCTGGCTAATGGGTTTTAATAAGAATATTACCAACAAAGCTAATATTCCACATAAAGGTAAACCACGTATGAAAGGAAGAATCGTAAAATATTGTGCTCTTTTCCGACGTCTTGATAATTTTATTTATTGCGCTTTCCCAAGGGAACAAAACACTGCAGACTCCATCACTGTGTCAGCTACAGTTTAGTTACTGATTTTCGTTGAGAAAACATGAAGCCAGAGCCTCCTACTTTCAACTTACCTCGAGCATGTGTAGAATGACTTCAAACTAACTTGCTTTTGTTTTAAAGTCATCTTCAGTACTGACTTTGGCAAGTTTTACAGTTGACGACGGCACGGAGCTTAGAGGAAGGTATGGGAATTGATATCTAGGTGGCACGACACGAAAAGCAAAGCGCTGGCCGGAACAGTCAACGGCAGCAAAGCGACGAGCCGTCAAGGGGTCCATCGGACTGAAGGAGACATGCAGGCGCGGATGATACTTACAATGGCATCGTTAACGACTGGGGTTCGATCCACGACGGGACTGCCGATGCATACGGGACGTAAATCGTTTCGCATTGATTTTTAGAAAAAAGAAGAGCAAAAGCTCAGATTGACTTACCTTATTCAAATAGAATACCGCCAAGGTGCTGCCGCAGTGTTTTATACCGCTCGTCCTTTTTTGCTCTTGTTTCATTCAGCATACCCGCTATAAAATGCTAGGTTTATTCAATAGCTCCGCCACTAAGGGGCAGCATTTTTGCTGGCTAATGGGTTTTAATAAGAATATTACCAACAAAGCTAATATTCTACATAAAGGTAAACCACGTATGAAAGGAAGAATCGTAAAATATTGTGCTCTTTTCCGACGTCTTGATAATTTTATTTATTGCGCTTTCCCAAGGGAACAAAACACTGCAGACTCCATCACTGTGTCAGCTACAGTTTAGTTACTGATTTTCGTTGAGAAAACATGAAGCCAGAGCCTCCTACTTTCAACTTACCTCGAGCATGTGTAGAATGACTTCAAACTAACTTGCTTTTGTTTTAAAGTCATCTTCAGTACTGACTTTGGCAAGTTTTACAGTTGACGACGGCACGGAGCTTAGAGGAAGGTGTGGTGGCTTGGGGCCACACCCAGTGCCATTATATCAATTGTGAGAACGAATGCGCCATCTAGTGGCTAAAACATTGTTCATTTACAAACTGCAATCATTATGCAACATTGGAAACTTGCACCAAATAACTTTATGTGAAAACGCCGTTTAGTACGTTACCAGGTGATTTCATAGCATCCGAGTTGAAACTGTAAATAATTCCCATTGCCAACGTTTAGTTTATCGTTTGCGTTTCTGACCTATTTGTGTATATTTTGTTGAATACTTCCGCTCACATCGCCCCGCTTTATAAACTCGTGCTAAAATGCGAGTAGCGCGCAGACAGAGATATCGAATCGTACGAACGTATTACGTCAGTCGTGTTAAAATGTAATTTGCTAGACTTGTTTTAATTGGTGAATGCTAAGTTTGTGCTTGTGTCATAATAATCGGAACCTGTACAGTTCCTACAATAAAGGATTGTTTTCTGATAAACTGTATCTGTTAATCGTAATAGCTTTCGGTTAGTAACAGTAGTAACACGTTAAGGTTAGAGATTTCTAACCGCACGCAACCACGGAGTCAGATCATTAATTCGGCAGGTAAACTAAGACCGAATAGCATAAGACTAACGAGCAGTGTCACCGCATTTTGATGACCACCGACGTTGACCCGACGTGTTTCAATGAAGCTGGTACTGCTAACTTTATTCTTGTAAATAAGTTGATTTAACAACAACGACAGCAATGGCTCCAGCTCAAAGTAGTTCAGTTTCTGACGGAGACGACGATGAAGACGACGATGATGACGACGCTACAACCTCTTCTGCCACATTCAGGACTTCTTGGACTGGTTGCAAAATCCTGCCACCGAAACGTTTCTCTGATTACAAACCCAACATGTTCATTTGTTTGCTGCTTACATGTTTCGCTTACATTTCCGAAGTTCTCACTACTTTCAACGAAGACAACAAGTTCCTACATTGTCAACTCACAAAGCTGATTGGAACACTCTACAAAGCAGTTGGGAAGATTTTTCCTACTGAGATACTGTCTTCTACTCTTGGACATCAAGCCATGGGTTCCAACCTTGGAGATTTTATGTCCAGAGCAACATGTCACTCTATCAACGGTACCGTCTTACCGTCACTTGCGTACCGCAACGCGTTCAGTCAACGCCCTCTCCTCCTTTATCGCGATCAAAACGGCCACAGTCAATACGGCCAACTCATCTCAGACAACATTGTCTTACCGGGAGTACATCTGCTGGAATCGTATCGACCAGCTAGAAGTTTTGTCTTCCGAGTTCATGGGGACACGGTCCTTTATCACAACTACACCTTATCGCACGAACATGTGCAGGTGCACCAACTCAACTTACCTTTGTCGACTATACACCTCAGCTACAACGCTCCTGACTACGAGAAGATTCTCAACGAGCTGCCTGACTCCGACTCGTTCACTGACTTTCAATCGCTGCTCAGCTCTATGTCTGAAGCCAACCTGCTCAAGGAGAAAATGCGAAATGTCATAACAAGTCTTACTACTACTGATGAAACTATGATCAACGGATCCTACGTCGCAGACACGTTCGCGCACGCCGCGAAACAAACGTTGCTGCTTGCATTGTCACAGATTACGAATCCAATTCTCTCAGCCCTTATCTTCATCCTCCAGCTACTTGCCATGATGTGGGCCTTCTGCCATACTATCGGGTTTATCCGATCATCTCCGCAGCATTTGCGGTATGCCAGATCCCTTGTATCCCGTATTCGCGCTGGACGAAGCCATCGAGATGCACCTCCACAACAAACTCAACCGTCTCCCTTGCTTCGACGTTCTCGTAACCAACCGTCTTCTTCTCGATCTTCCGATGACGCGCCGCCCGCTGCGTCGTCCCGTGATGAATTCGCGGAGACAAACACACTTTAAGTTTTATTACCTGTATCAACGCGTTTTTTTTCGGGGCCCCGAATGTCGTATGCATGTAACCTTTTGCCATTTCCCCTTTGTCGTTGTCGACCGACAAATTTCTTGTGTATATCTTGCGTATCGCATGCCTACTAATTACTAACCTTTTCCTTAATACGTCACTTTGTCTTGCAATTGTATCTTTACCATTTTGTCGCATAGCATGCTCTCCTTCCCACGCATGACCTGAGTTGTTCAAATAATTAACCTCAAACTTCTAGTTTCTATACAGATTTTGCGTCTTTATCACTGCTGACAAACAAATTCCAACATGTCGAAGTTTCCGGAATCAAAACCTGACTATCAAATGGACACTACAACGTCTGATACACCGGCGGGTTTGTCTATCGACATCGCGATGCCCGATCCACCGATTCCTGATTCACCAGATTCACCGGACGAACAGCCAGCTCCCGCTCCACAGCCGTCGACCATCAGACCGGGAGAACAAGGCTCGGATTACCTCCTTCCCGGGCGGCGGGAGATGGCGTTTTTGAAACAAACAGTACTTCATCCGATTTACAAATATTATGAGATATTGGCATCAGACATTTCACAATTAACCGACATTTCAACAAAGGTCCTAGCATTTTCATCACCACCAACCACTTCGGCAGAGGACCTGGAGATATGGTTCCAACGACTGGAAGCAATGTTCGACCTCGTTCCACAGATTAGTTGTGAGACCAAAATCTTCACAATGATAGGAGCCACAGCGGCTGCCCTGGCAACCGACTTGCTGCGGTTTTTCCTCCGCCTGAGAAACTCAATGCCACTTGAAACCCAAGCTTACGAACGGTTCAAAAGTTACCTGAAACACCGATTGATGTGTGAGACACCCACCAACTGGTAGCAGGTGGTTGCTAAACTGCAAAAACTGTAATTACTCTGTTATCTGTACATAATCATTGTGTTAGTTTTGTGCTACCCACGTAACCAGGATGATATTTTTAATTGCCAATTTTTTGCCTTCCGTAGCGGGGGAGGAATGTGGTGGCTTGGGGCCACACCCAGTGCCATTATATCAATTGTGAGAACGAATGCGCCATCTAGTGGCTAAAACATTGTTCATTTACAAACTGCAATCATTATGCAACATTGGAAACTTGCACCAAATAACTTTATGTGAAAACGCCGTTTAGTACGTTACCAGGTGATTTCATAGCATCCGAGTTGAAACTGTAAATAATTCCCATTGCCAACGTTTAGTTTATCGTTTGCGTTTCTGACCTATTTGTGTATATTTTGTTGAATACTTCCGCTCACATCGCCCCGCTTTATAAACTCGTGCTAAAATGCGAGTAGCGCGCAGACAGAGATATCGAATCGTACGAACGTATTACGTCAGTCGTGTTAAAATGTAATTTGCTAGACTTGTTTTAATTGGTGAATGCTAAGTTTGTGCTTGTGTCATAATAATCGGAACCTGTACAGTTCCTACAATAAAGGATTGTTTTCTGATAAACTGTATCTGTTAATCGTAATAGCTTTCGGTTAGTAACAGTAGTAACACGTTAAGGTTAGAGATTTCTAACCGCACGCAACCACGGAGTCAGATCATTAATTCGGCAGGTAAACTAAGACCGAATAGCATAAGACTAACGAGCAGTGTCACCGCAAAGGTATGGGAATTGATATCTAGGTGGCACGACACGAAAAGCAAAGCGCTGGCCGGAACAGTCAACGGCAGCAAAGCGACGAGCCGTCAAGGGGTCCATCGGACTGAAGGAGACATGCAGGCGCGGATGATACTTACAATGGCATCGTTAACGACTGGGGTTCGATCCACGACGGGACTGCCGATGCATACGGGACGTAAATCGTTTCGCATTGATTTTTAGAAAAAAGAAGAGCAAAAGCTCAGATTGACTTACCTTATTCAAATAGAATACCGCCAAGGTGCTGCCGCAGTGTTTTATACCGCTCGTCCTTTTTTGCTCTTGTTTCATTCAGCATACCCGCTATAAAATGCTAGGTTTATTCAATAGCTCCGCCACTAAGGGGCAGCATTTTTGCTGGCTAATGGGTTTTAATAAGAATATTACCAACAAAGCTAATATTCCACATAAAGGTAAACCACGTATGAAAGGAAGAATCGTAAAATATTGTGCTCTTTTCCGACGTCTTGATAAATTTATTTATTGCGCTTTCCCAAGGGAACAAAACACTGCAGACTCCATCACTGTGTCAGCTACAGTTTAGTTACTGATTTTCGTTGAGAAAACATGAAGCCAGAGCCTCCTACTTTCAACTTACCTCGAGCATGTGTAGAATGACTTCAAACTAACTTGCTTTTGTTTTAAAGTCATCTTCAGTACTGACTTTGGCAAGTTTTACAGTTGACGACGGCACGGAGCTTAGAGGAAGGTATGGGAATTGATATCTAGGTGGCACGACACGAAAAGCAAAGCGCTGGCCGGAACAGTCAACGGCAGCAAAGCGACGAGCCGTCAAGGGGTCCATCGGACTGAAGGAGACATGCAGGCGCGGATGATACTTACAATGGCATCGTTAACGACTGGGGTTCGATCCACGACGGGACTGCCGATGCATACGGGACGTAAATCGTTTCGCATTGATTTTTAGAAAAAAGAAGAGCAAAAGCTCAGATTGACTTACCTTATTCAAATAGAATACCGCCAAGGTGCTGCCGCAGTGTTTTATACCGCTCGTCCTTTTTTGCTCTTGTTTCATTCAGCATACCCGCTATAAAATGCTAGGTTTATTCAATAGCTCCGCCACTAAGGGGCAGCATTTTTGCTGGCTAATGGGTTTTAATAAGAATATTACCAACAAAGCTAATATTCCACATAAAGGTAAACCACGTATGAAAGGAAGAATCGTAAAATATTGTGCTCTTTTCCGACGTCTTGATAATTTTATTTATTGCGCTTTCCCAAGGGAACAAAACACTGCAGACTCCATCACTGTGTCAGCTACAGTTTAGTTACTGATTTTCGTTGAGAAAACATGAAGCCAGAGCCTCCTACTTTCAACTTACCTCGAGCATGTGTAGAATGACTTCAAACTAACTTGCTTTTGTTTTAAAGTCATCTTCAGTACTGACTTTGGCAAGTTTTACAGTTGACGACGGCACGGAGCTTAGAGGAAGGTATGGGAATTGATATCTAGGTGGCACGACACGAAAAGCAAAGCGCTGGCCGGAACAGTCAACGGCAGCAAAGCGACGAGCCGTCAAGGGGTCCATCGGACTGAAGGAGACATGCAGGCGCGGATGATACTTACAATGGCATCGTTAACGACTGGGGTTCGATCCACGACGGGACTGCCGATGCATACGGGACGTAAATCGTTTCGCATTGATTTTTAGAAAAAAGAAGAGCAAAAGCTCAGATTGACTTACCTTATTCAAATAGAATACCGCCAAGGTGCTGCCGCAGTGTTTTATACCGCTCGTCCTTTTTTGCTCTTGTTTCATTCAGCATACCCGCTATAAAATGCTAGGTTTATTCAATAGCTCCGCCACTAAGGGGCAGCATTTTTGCTGGCTAATGGGTTTTAATAAGAATATTACCAACAAAGCTAATATTCCACATAAAGGTAAACCACGTATGAAAGGAAGAATCGTAAAATATTGTGCTCTTTTCCGACGTCTTGATAAATTTATTTATTGCGCTTTCCCAAGGGAACAAAACACTGCAGACTCCATCACTGTGTCAGCTACAGTTTAGTTACTGATTTTCGTTGAGAAAACATGAAGCCAGAGCCTCCTACTTTCAACTTACCTCGAGCATGTGTAGAATGACTTCAAACTAACTTGCTTTTGTTTTAAAGTCATCTTCAGTACTGACTTTGGCAAGTTTTACAGTTGACGACGGCACGGAGCTTAGAGGAAGGTATGGGAATTGATATCTAGGTGGCACGACACGAAAAGCAAAGCGCTGGCCGGAACAGTCAACGGCAGCAAAGCGACGAGCCGTCAAGGGGTCCATCGGACTGAAGGAGACATGCAGGCGCGGATGATACTTACAATGGCATCGTTAACGACTGGGGTTCGATCCACGACGGGACTGCCGATGCATACGGGACGTAAATCGTTTCGCATTGATTTTTAGAAAAAAGAAGAGCAAAAGCTCAGATTGACTTACCTTATTCAAATAGAATACCGCCAAGGTGCTGCCGCAGTGTTTTATACCGCTCGTCCTTTTTTGCTCTTGTTTCATTCAGCATACCCGCTATAAAATGCTAGGTTTATTCAATAGCTCCGCCACTAAGGGGCAGCATTTTTGCTGGCTAATGGGTTTTAATAAGAATATTACCAACAAAGCTAATATTCCACATAAAGGTAAACCACGTATGAAAGGAAGAATCGTAAAATATTGTGCTCTTTTCCGACGTCTTGATAATTTTATTTATTGCGCTTTCCCAAGGGAACAAAACACTGCAGACTCCATCACTGTGTCAGCTACAGTTTAGTTACTGATTTTCGTTGAGAAAACATGAAGCCAGAGCCTCCTACTTTCAACTTACCTCGAGCATGTGTAGAATGACTTCAAACTAACTTGCTTTTGTTTTAAAGTCATCTTCAGTACTGACTTTGGCAAGTTTTACAGTTGACGACGGCACGGAGCTTAGAGGAAGGTATGGGAATTGATATCTAGGTGGCACGACACGAAAAGCAAAGCGCTGGCCGGAACAGTCAACGGCAGCAAAGCGACGAGCCGTCAAGGGGTCCATCGGACTGAAGGAGACATGCAGACGCGGATGATACTTACAATGGCATCGTTAACGACTGGGGTTCGATCCACGACGGGACTGCCGATGCATACGGGACGTAAATCGTTTCGCATTGATTTTTAGAAAAAAGAAGAGCAAAAGCTCAGATTGACTTACCTTATTCAAATAGAATACCGCCAAGGTGCTGCCGCAGTGTTTTATACCGCTCGTCCTTTTTTGCTCTTGTTTCATTCAGCATACCCGCTATAAAATGCTAGGTTTATTCAATAGCTCCGCCACTAAGGGGCAGCATTTTTGCTGGCTAATGGGTTTTAATAAGAATATTACCAACAAAGCTAATATTCCACATAAAGGTAAACCACGTATGAAAGGAAGAATCGTAAAATATTGTGCTCTTTTCCGACGTCTTGATAATTTTATTTATTGCGCTTTCCCAAGGGAACAAAACACTGCAGACTCCATCACTGTGTCAGCTACAGTTTAGTTACTGATTTTCGTTGAGAAAACATGAAGCCAGAGCCTCCTACTTTCAACTTACCTCGAGCATGTGTAGAATGACTTCAAACTAACTTGCTTTTGTTTTAAAGTCATCTTCAGTACTGACTTTGGCAAGTTTTACAGTTGACGACGGCACGGAGCTTAGAGGAAGGTATGGGAATTGATATCTAGGTGGCACGACACGAAAAGCAAAGCGCTGGCCGGAACAGTCAACGGCAGCAAAGCGACGAGCCGTCAAGGGGTCCATCGGACTGAAGGAGACATGCAGGCGCGGATGATACTTACAATGGCATCGTTAACGACTGGGGTTCGATCCACGACGGGACTGCCGATGCATACGGGACGTAAATCGTTTCGCATTGATTTTTAGAAAAAAGAAGAGCAAAAGCTCAGATTGACTTACCTTATTCAAATAGAATACCGCCAAGGTGCTGCCGCAGTGTTTTATACCGCTCGTCCTTTTTTGCTCTTGTTTCATTCAGCATACCCGCTATAAAATGCTAGGTTTATTCAATAGCTCCGCCACTAAGGGGCAGCATTTTTGCTGGCTAATGGGTTTTAATAAGAATATTACCAACAAAGCTAATATTCCACATAAAGGTAAACCACGTATGAAAGGAAGAATCGTAAAATATTGTGCTCTTTTCCGACGTCTTGATAAATTTATTTATTGCGCTTTCCCAAGGGAACAAAACACTGCAGACTCCATCACTGTGTCAGCTACAGTTTAGTTACTGATTTTCGTTGAGAAAACATGAAGCCAGAGCCTCCTACTTTCAACTTACCTCGAGCATGTGTAGAATGACTTCAAACTAACTTGCTTTTGTTTTAAAGTCATCTTCAGTACTGACTTTGGCAAGTTTTACAGTTGACGACGGCACGGAGCTTAGAGGAAGGTATGGGAATTGATATCTAGGTGGCACGACACGAAAAGCAAAGCGCTGGCCGGAACAGTCAACGGCAGCAAAGCGACGAGCCGTCAAGGGGTCCATCGGACTGAAGGAGACATGCAGGCGCGGATGATACTTACAATGGCATCGTTAACGACTGGGGTTCGATCCACGACGGGACTGCCGATGCATACGGGACGTAAATCGTTTCGCATTGATTTTTAGAAAAAAGAAGAGCAAAAGCTCAGATTGACTTACCTTACTCAAATAGAATACCGCCAAGGTGCTGCCGCAGTGTTTTATACCGCTCGTCCTTTTTTGCTCTTGTTTCATTCAGCATACCCGCTATAAAATGCTAGGTTTATTCAATAGCTCCGCCACTAAGGGGCAGAATTTTTGCTGGCTAATGGGTTTTAATAAGAATATTACCAACAAAGCTAATATTCCACATAAAGGTAAACCACGTATGAAAGGAAGAATCGTAAAATATTGTGCTCTTTTCCGACGTCTTGATAATTTTATTTATTGCGCTTTCCCAAGGGAACAAAACACTGCAGACTCCATCACTGTGTCAGCTACAGTTTAGTTACTGATTTTCGTTGAGAAAACATGAAGCCAGAGCCTCCTACTTTCAACTTACCTCGAGCATGTGTAGAATGACTTCAAACTAACTTGCTTTTGTTTTAAAGTCATCTTCAGTACTGACTTTGGCAAGTTTTACAGTTGACGACGGCACGGAGCTTAGAGGAAGGTATGGGAATTGATATCTAGGTGGCACGACACGAAAAGCAAAGCGCTGGCCGGAACAGTCAACGGCAGCAAAGCGACGAGCCGTCAAGGGGTCCATCGGACTGAAGGAGACATGCAGGCGCGGATGATACTTACAATGGCATCGTTAACGACTGGGGTTCGATCCACGACGGGACTGCCGATGCATACGGGACGTAAATCGTTTCGCATTGATTTTTAGAAAAAAGAAGAGCAAAAGCTCAGATTGACTTACCTTATTCAAATAGAATACCGCCAAGGTGCTGCCGCAGTGTTTTATACCGCTCGTCCTTTTTTGCTCTTGTTTCATTCAGCATACCCGCTATAAAATGCTAGGTTTATTCAATAGCTCCGCCACTAAGGGGCAGCATTTTTGCTGGCTAATGGGTTTTAATAAGAATATTACCAACAAAGCTAATATTCCACATAAAGGTAAACCACGTATGAAAGGAAGAATCGTAAAATATTGTGCTCTTTTCCGACGTCTTGATAAATTTATTTATTGCGCTTTCCCAAGGGAACAAAACACTGCAGACTCCATCACTGTGTCAGCTACAGTTTAGTTACTGATTTTCGTTGAGAAAACATGAAGCCAGAGCCTCCTACTTTCAACTTACCTCGAGCATGTGTAGAATGACTTCAAACTAACTTGCTTTTGTTTTAAAGTCATCTTCAGTACTGACTTTGGCAAGTTTTACAGTTGACGACGGCACGGAGCTTAGAGGAAGGTATGGGAATTGATATCTAGGTGGCACGACACGAAAAGCAAAGCGCTGGCCGGAACAGTCAACGGCAGCAAAGCGACGAGCCGTCAAGGGGTCCATCGGACTGAAGGAGACATGCAGGCGCGGATGATACTTACAATGGCATCGTTAACGACTGGGGTTCGATCCACGACGGGACTGCCGATGCATACGGGACGTAAATCGTTTCGCATTGATTTTTAGAAAAAAGAAGAGCAAAAGCTCAGATTGACTTACCTTATTCAAATAGAATACCGCCAAGGTGCTGCCGCAGTGTTTTATACCGCTCGTCCTTTTTTGCTCTTGTTTCATTCAGCATACCCGCTATAAAATGCTAGGTTTATTCAATAGCTCCGCCACTAAGGGGCAGCATTTTTGCTGGCTAATGGGTTTTAATAAGAATATTACCAACAAAGCTAATATTCCACATAAAGGTAAACCACGTATGAAAGGAAGAATCGTAAAATATTGTGCTCTTTTCCGACGTCTTGATAATTTTATTTATTGCGCTTTCCCAAGGGAACAAAACACTGCAGACTCCATCACTGTGTCAGCTACAGTTTAGTTACTGATTTTCGTTGAGAAAACATGAAGCCAGAGCCTCCTACTTTCAACTTACCTCGAGCATGTGTAGAATGACTTCAAACTAACTTGCTTTTGTTTTAAAGTCATCTTCAGTACTGACTTTGGCAAGTTTTACAGTTGACGACGGCACGGAGCTTAGAGGAAGGTATGGGAATTGATATCTAGGTGGCACGACACGAAAAGCAAAGCGCTGGCCGGAACAGTCAACGGCAGCAAAGCGACGAGCCGTCAAGGGGTCCATCGAACTGAAGGAGACATGCAGGCGCGGATGATACTTACAATGGCATCGTTAACGACTGGGGTTCGATCCACGACGGGACTGCCGATGCATACGGGACGTAAATCGTTTCGCATTGATTTTTAGAAAAAAGAAGAGCAAAAGCTCAGATTGACTTACCTTATTCAAATAGAATACCGCCAAGGTGCTGCCGCAGTGTTTTATACCGCTCGTCCTTTTTTGCTCTTGTTTCATTCAGCATACCCGCTATAAAATGCTAGGTTTATTCAATAGCTCCGCCACTAAGGGGCAGCATTTTTGCTGGCTAATGGGTTTTAATAAGAATATTACCAACAAAGCTAATATTCCACATAAAGGTAAACCACGTATGAAAGGAAGAATCGTAAAATATTGTGCTCTTTTCCGACGTCTTGATAATTTTATTTATTGCGCTTTCCCAAGGGAACAAAACACTGCAGACTCCATCACTGTGTCAGCTACAGTTTAGTTACTGATTTTCGTTGAGAAAACATGAAGCCAGAGCCTCCTACTTTCAACTTACCTCGAGCATGTGTAGAATGACTTCAAACTAACTTGCTTTTGTTTTAAAGTCATCTTCAGTACTGACTTTGGCAAGTTTTACAGTTGACGACGGCACGGAGCTTAGAGGAAGGTATGGGAATTGATATCTAGGTGGCACGACACGAAAAGCAAAGCGCTGGCCGGAACAGTCAACGGCAGCAAAGCGACGAGCCGTCAAGGGGTCCATCGGACTGAAGGAGACATGCAGGCGCGGATGATACTTACAATGGCATCGTTAACGACTGGGGTTCGATCCACGACGGGACTGCCGATGCATACGGGACGTAAATCGTTTCGCATTGATTTTTAGAAAAAAGAAGAGCAAAAGCTCAGATTGACTTACCTTATTCAAATAGAATACCGCCAAGGTGCTGCCGCAGTGTTTTATACCGCTCGTCCTTTTTTGCTCTTGTTTCATTCAGCATACCCGCTATAAAATGCTAGGTTTATTCAATAGCTCCGCCACTAAGGGGCAGCATTTTTGCTGGCTAATGGGTTTTAATAAGAATATTACCAACAAAGCTAATATTCCACATAAAGGTAAACCACGTATGAAAGGAAGAATCGTAAAATATTGTGCTCTTTTCCGACGTCTTGATAATTTTATTTATTGCGCTTTCCCAAGGGAACAAAACACTGCAGACTCCATCACTGTGTCAGCTACAGTTTAGTTACTGATTTTCGTTGAGAAAACATGAAGCCAGAGCCTCCTACTTTCAACTTACCTCGAGCATGTGTAGAATGACTTCAAACTAACTTGCTTTTGTTTTAAAGTCATCTTCAGTACTGACTTTGGCAAGTTTTACAGTTGACGACGGCACGGAGCTTAGAGGAAGGTATGGGAATTGATATCTAGGTGGCACGACACGAAAAGCAAAGCGCTGGCCGGAACAGTCAACGGCAGCAAAGCGACGAGCCGTCAAGGGGTCCATCGGACTGAAGGAGACATGCAGGCGCGGATGATACTTACAATGGCATCGTTAACGACTGGGGTTCGATCCACGACGGGACTGCCGATGCATACGGGACGTAAATCGTTTCGCATTGATTTTTAGAAAAAAGAAGAGCAAAAGCTCAGATTGACTTACCTTATTCAAATAGAATACCGCCAAGGTGCTGCCGCAGTGTTTTATACCGCTCGTCCTTTTTTGCTCTTGTTTCATTCAGCATACCCGCTATAAAATGCTAGGTTTATTCAATAGCTCCGCCACTAAGGGGCAGAATTTTTGCTGGCTAATGGGTTTTAATAAGAATATTACCAACAAAGCTAATATTCCACATAAAGGTAAACCACGTATGAAAGGAAGAATCGTAAAATATTGTGCTCTTTTCCGACGTCTTGATAATTTTATTTATTGCGCTTTCCCAAGGGAACAAAACACTGCAGACTCCATCACTGTGTCAGCTACAGTTTAGTTACTGATTTTCGTTGAGAAAACATGAAGCCAGAGCCTCCTACTTTCAACTTACCTCGAGCATGTGTAGAATGACTTCAAACTAACTTGCTTTTGTTTTAAAGTCATCTTCAGTACTGACTTTGGCAAGTTTTACAGTTGACGACGGCACGGAGCTTAGAGGAAGGTATGGGAATTGATATCTAGGTGGCACGACACGAAAAGCAAAGCGCTGGCCGGAACAGTCAACGGCAGCAAAGCGACGAGCCGTCAAGGGGTCCATCGGACTGAAGGAGACATGCAGGCGCGGATGATACTTACAATGGCATCGTTAACGACTGGGGTTCGATCCACGACGGGACTGCCGATGCATACGGGACGTAAATCGTTTCGCATTGATTTTTAGAAAAAAGAAGAGCAAAAGCTCAGATTGACTTACCTTATTCAAATAGAATACCGCCAAGGTGCTGCCGCAGTGTTTTATACCGCTCGTCCTTTTTTGCTCTTGTTTCATTCAGCATACCCGCTATAAAATGCTAGGTTTATTCAATAGCTCCGCCACTAAGGGGCAGCATTTTTGCTGGCTAATGGGTTTTAATAAGAATATTACCAACAAAGCTAATATTCCACATAAAGGTAAACCACGTATGAAAGGAAGAATCGTAAAATATTGTGCTCTTTTCCGACGTCTTGATAATTTTATTTATTGCGCTTTCCCAAGGGAACAAAACACTGCAGACTCCATCACTGTGTCAGCTACAGTTTAGTTACTGATTTTCGTTGAGAAAACATGAAGCCAGAGCCTCCTACTTTCAACTTACCTCGAGCATGTGTAGAATGACTTCAAACTAACTTGCTTTTGTTTTAAAGTCATCTTCAGTACTGACTTTGGCAAGTTTTACAGTTGACGACGGCACGGAGCTTAGAGGAAGGTATGGGAATTGATATCTAGGTGGCACGACACGAAAAGCAAAGCGCTGGCCGGAACAGTCAACGGCAGCAAAGCGACGAGCCGTCAAGGGGTCCATCGGACTGAAGGAGACATGCAGGCGCGGATGATACTTACAATGGCATCGTTAACGACTGGGGTTCGATCCACGACGGGACTGCCGATGCATACGGGACGTAAATCGTTTCGCATTGATTTTTAGAAAAAAGAAGAGCAAAAGCTCAGATTGACTTACCTTATTCAAATAGAATACCGCCAAGGTGCTGCCGCAGTGTTTTATACCGCTCGTCCTTTTTTGCTCTTGTTTCATTCAGCATACCCGCTATAAAATGCTAGGTTTATTCAATAGCTCCGCCACTAAGGGGCAGCATTTTTGCTGGCTAATGGGTTTTAATAAGAATATTACCAACAAAGCTAATATTCCACATAAAGGTAAACCACGTATGAAAGGAAGAATCGTAAAATATTGTGCTCTTTTCCGACGTCTTGATAAATTTATTTATTGCGCTTTCCCAAGGGAACAAAACACTGCAGACTCCATCACTGTGTCAGCTACAGTTTAGTTACTGATTTTCGTTGAGAAAACATGAAGCCAGAGCCTCCTACTTTCAACTTACCTCGAGCATGTGTAGAATGACTTCAAACTAACTTGCTTTTGTTTTAAAGTCATCTTCAGTACTGACTTTGGCAAGTTTTACAGTTGACGACGGCACGGAGCTTAGAGGAAGGTATGGGAATTGATATCTAGGTGGCACGACACGAAAAGCAAAGCGCTGGCCGGAACAGTCAACGGCAGCAAAGCGACGAGCCGTCAAGGGGTCCATCGGACTGAAGGAGACATGCAGGCGCGGATGATACTTACAATGGCATCGTTAACGACTGGGGTTCGATCCACGACGGGACTGCCGATGCATACGGGACGTAAATCGTTTCGCATTGATTTTTAGAAAAAAGAAGAGCAAAAGCTCAGATTGACTTACCTTATTCAAATAGAATACCGCCAAGGTGCTGCCGCAGTGTTTTATACCGCTCGTCCTTTTTTGCTCTTGTTTCATTCAGCATACCCGCTATAAAATGCTAGGTTTATTCAATAGCTCCGCCACTAAGGGGCAGCATTTTTGCTGGCTAATGGGTTTTAATAAGAATATTACCAACAAAGCTAATATTCCACATAAAGGTAAACCACGTATGAAAGGAAGAATCGTAAAATATTGTGCTCTTTTCCGACGTCTTGATAATTTTATTTATTGCGCTTTCCCAAGGGAACAAAACACTGCAGACTCCATCACTGTGTCAGCTACAGTTTAGTTACTGATTTTCGTTGAGAAAACATGAAGCCAGAGCCTCCTACTTTCAACTTACCTCGAGCATGTGTAGAATGACTTCAAACTAACTTGCTTTTGTTTTAAAGTCATCTTCAGTACTGACTTTGGCAAGTTTTACAGTTGACGACGGCACGGAGCTTAGAGGAAGGTATGGGAATTGATATCTAGGTGGCACGACACGAAAAGCAAAGCGCTGGCCGGAACAGTCAACGGCAGCAAAGCGACGAGCCGTCAAGGGGTCCATCGGACTGAAGGAGACATGCAGGCGCGGATGATACTTACAATGGCATCGTTAACGACTGGGGTTCGATCCACGACGGGACTGCCGATGCATACGGGACGTAAATCGTTTCGCATTGATTTTTAGAAAAAAGAAGAGCAAAAGCTCAGATTGACTTACCTTATTCAAATAGAATACCGCCAAGGTGCTGCCGCAGTGTTTTATACCGCTCGTCCTTTTTTGCTCTTGTTTCATTCAGCATACCCGCTATAAAATGCTAGGTTTATTCAATAGCTCCGCCACTAAGGGGCAGCATTTTTGCTGGCTAATGGGTTTTAATAAGAATATTACCAACAAAGCTAATATTCCACATAAAGGTAAACCACGTATGAAAGGAAGAATCGTAAAATATTGTGCTCTTTTCCGACGTCTTGATAATTTTATTTATTGCGCTTTCCCAAGGGAACAAAACACTGCAGACTCCATCACTGTGTCAGCTACAGTTTAGTTACTGATTTTCGTTGAGAAAACATGAAGCCAGAGCCTCCTACTTTCAACTTACCTCGAGCATGTGTAGAATGACTTCAAACTAACTTGCTTTTGTTTTAAAGTCATCTTCAGTACTGACTTTGGCAAGTTTTACAGTTGACGACGGCACGGAGCTTAGAGGAAGGTATGGGAATTGATATCTAGGTGGCACGACACGAAAAGCAAAGCGCTGGCCGGAACAGTCAACGGCAGCAAAGCGACGAGCCGTCAAGGGGTCCATCGGACTGAAGGAGACATGCAGGCGCGGATGATACTTACAATGGCATCGTTAACGACTGGGGTTCGATCCACGACGGGACTGCCGATGCATACGGGACGTAAATCGTTTCGCATTGATTTTTAGAAAAAAGAAGAGCAAAAGCTCAGATTGACTTACCTTATTCAAATAGAATACCGCCAAGGTGCTGCCGCAGTGTTTTATACCGCTCGTCCTTTTTTGCTCTTGTTTCATTCAGCATACCCGCTATAAAATGCTAGGTTTATTCAATAGCTCCGCCACTAAGGGGCAGCATTTTTGCTGGCTAATGGGTTTTAATAAGAATATTACCAACAAAGCTAATATTCCACATAAAGGTAAACCACGTATGAAAGGAAGAATCGTAAAATATTGTGCTCTTTTCCGACGTCTTGATAATTTTATTTATTGCGCTTTCCCAAGGGAACAAAACACTGCAGACTCCATCACTGTGTCAGCTACAGTTTAGTTACTGATTTTCGTTGAGAAAACATGAAGCCAGAGCCTCCTACTTTCAACTTACCTCGAGCATGTGTAGAATGACTTCAAACTAACTTGCTTTTGTTTTAAAGTCATCTTCAGTACTGACTTTGGCAAGTTTTACAGTTGACGACGGCACGGAGCTTAGAGGAAGGTATGGGAATTGATATCTAGGTGGCACGACACGAAAAGCAAAGCGCTGGCCGGAACAGTCAACGGCAGCAAAGCGACGAGCCGTCAAGGGGTCCATCGGACTGAAGGAGACATGCAGGCGCGGATGATACTTACAATGGCATCGTTAACGACTGGGGTTCGATCCACGACGGGACTGCCGATGCATACGGGACGTAAATCGTTTCGCATTGATTTTTAGAAAAAAGAAGAGCAAAAGCTCAGATTGACTTACCTTATTCAAATAGAATACCGCCAAGGTGCTGCCGCAGTGTTTTATACCGCTCGTCCTTTTTTGCTCTTGTTTCATTCAGCATACCCGCTATAAAATGCTAGGTTTATTCAATAGCTCCGCCACTAAGGGGCAGCATTTTTGCTGGCTAATGGGTTTTAATAAGAATATTACCAACAAAGCTAATATTCCACATAAAGGTAAACCACGTATGAAAGGAAGAATCGTAAAATATTGTGCTCTTTTCCGACGTCTTGATAATTTTATTTATTGCGCTTTCCCAAGGGAACAAAACACTGCAGACTCCATCACTGTGTCAGCTACAGTTTAGTTACTGATTTTCGTTGAGAAAACATGAAGCCAGAGCCTCCTACTTTCAACTTACCTCGAGCATGTGTAGAATGACTTCAAACTAACTTGCTTTTGTTTTAAAGTCATCTTCAGTACTGACTTTGGCAAGTTTTACAGTTGACGACGGCACGGAGCTTAGAGGAAGGTATGGGAATTGATATCTAGGTGGCACGACACGAAAAGCAAAGCGCTGGCCGGAACAGTCAACGGCAGCAAAGCGACGAGCCGTCAAGGGGTCCATCGGACTGAAGGAGACATGCAGGCGCGGATGATACTTACAATGGCATCGTTAACGACTGGGGTTCGATCCACGACGGGACTGCCGATGCATACGGGACGTAAATCGTTTCGCATTGATTTTTAGAAAAAAGAAGAGCAAAAGCTCAGATTGACTTACCTTATTCAAATAGAATACCGCCAAGGTGCTGCCGCAGTGTTTTATACCGCTCGTCCTTTTTTGCTCTTGTTTCATTCAGCATACCCGCTATAAAATGCTAGGTTTATTCAATAGCTCCGCCACTAAGGGGCAGCATTTTTGCTGGCTAATGGGTTTTAATAAGAATATTACCAACAAAGCTAATATTCCACATAAAGGTAAACCACGTATGAAAGGAAGAATCGTAAAATATTGTGCTCTTTTCCGACGTCTTGATAATTTTATTTATTGCGCTTTCCCAAGGGAACAAAACACTGCAGACTCCATCACTGTGTCAGCTACAGTTTAGTTACTGATTTTCGTTGAGAAAACATGAAGCCAGAGCCTCCTACTTTCAACTTACCTCGAGCATGTGTAGAATGACTTCAAACTAACTTGCTTTTGTTTTAAAGTCATCTTCAGTACTGACTTTGGCAAGTTTTACAGTTGACGACGGCACGGAGCTTAGAGGAAGGTATGGGAATTGATATCTAGGTGGCACGACACGAAAAGCAAAGCGCTGGCCGGAACAGTCAACGGCAGCAAAGCGACGAGCCGTCAAGGGGTCCATCGGACTGAAGGAGACATGCAGGCGCGGATGATACTTACAATGGCATCGTTAACGACTGGGGTTCGATCCACGACGGGACTGCCGATGCATACGGGACGTAAATCGTTTCGCATTGATTTTTAGAAAAAAGAAGAGCAAAAGCTCAGATTGACTTACCTTATTCAAATAGAATACCGCCAAGGTGCTGCCGCAGTGTTTTATACCGCTCGTCCTTTTTTGCTCTTGTTTCATTCAGCATACCCGCTATAAAATGCTAGGTTTATTCAATAGCTCCGCCACTAAGGGGCAGCATTTTTGCTGGCTAATGGGTTTTAATAAGAATATTACCAACAAAGCTAATATTCCACATAAAGGTAAACCACGTATGAAAGGAAGAATCGTAAAATATTGTGCTCTTTTCCGACGTCTTGATAATTTTATTTATTGCGCTTTCCCAAGGGAACAAAACACTGCAGACTCCATCACTGTGTCAGCTACAGTTTAGTTACTGATTTTCGTTGAGAAAACATGAAGCCAGAGCCTCCTACTTTCAACTTACCTCGAGCATGTGTAGAATGACTTCAAACTAACTTGCTTTTGTTTTAAAGTCATCTTCAGTACTGACTTTGGCAAGTTTTACAGTTGACGACGGCACGGAGCTTAGAGGAAGGTATGGGAATTGATATCTAGGTGGCACGACACGAAAAGCAAAGCGCTGGCCGGAACAGTCAACGGCAGCAAAGCGACGAGCCGTCAAGGGGTCCATCGGACTGAAGGAGACATGCAGGCGCGGATGATACTTACAATGGCATCGTTAACGACTGGGGTTCGATCCACGACGGGACTGCCGATGCATACGGGACGTAAATCGTTTCGCATTGATTTTTAGAAAAAAGAAGAGCAAAAGCTCAGATTGACTTACCTTATTCAAATAGAATACCGCCAAGGTGCTGCCGCAGTGTTTTATACCGCTCGTCCTTTTTTGCTCTTGTTTCATTCAGCATACCCGCTATAAAATGCTAGGTTTATTCAATAGCTCCGCCACTAAGGGGCAGCATTTTTGCTGGCTAATGGGTTTTAATAAGAATATTACCAACAAAGCTAATATTCCACATAAAGGTAAACCACGTATGAAAGGAAGAATCGTAAAATATTGTGCTCTTTTCCGACGTCTTGATAATTTTATTTATTGCGCTTTCCCAAGGGAACAAAACACTGCAGACTCCATCACTGTGTCAGCTACAGTTTAGTTACTGATTTTCGTTGAGAAAACATGAAGCCAGAGCCTCCTACTTTCAACTTACCTCGAGCATGTGTAGAATGACTTCAAACTAACTTGCTTTTGTTTTAAAGTCATCTTCAGTACTGACTTTGGCAAGTTTTACAGTTGACGACGGCACGGAGCTTAGAGGAAGGTATGGGAATTGATATCTAGGTGGCACGACACGAAAAGCAAAGCGCTGGCCGGAACAGTCAACGGCAGCAAAGCGACGAGCCGTCAAGGGGTCCATCGGACTGAAGGAGACATGCAGGCGCGGATGATACTTACAATGGCATCGTTAACGACTGGGGTTCGATCCACGACGGGACTGCCGATGCATACGGGACGTAAATCGTTTCGCATTGATTTTTAGAAAAAAGAAGAGCAAAAGCTCAGATTGACTTACCTTATTCAAATAGAATACCGCCAAGGTGCTGCCGCAGTGTTTTATACCGCTCGTCCTTTTTTGCTCTTGTTTCATTCAGCATACCCGCTATAAAATGCTAGGTTTATTCAATAGCTCCGCCACTAAGGGGCAGCATTTTTGCTGGCTAATGGGTTTTAATAAGAATATTACCAACAAAGCTAATATTCCACATAAAGGTAAACCACGTATGAAAGGAAGAATCGTAAAATATTGTGCTCTTTTCCGACGTCTTGATAAATTTATTTATTGCGCTTTCCCAAGGGAACAAAACACTGCAGACTCCATCACTGTGTCAGCTACAGTTTAGTTACTGATTTTCGTTGAGAAAACATGAAGCCAGAGCCTCCTACTTTCAACTTACCTCGAGCATGTGTAGAATGACTTCAAACTAACTTGCTTTTGTTTTAAAGTCATCTTCAGTACTGACTTTGGCAAGTTTTACAGTTGACGACGGCACGGAGCTTAGAGGAAGGTATGGGAATTGATATCTAGGTGGCACGACACGAAAAGCAAAGCGCTGGCCGGAACAGTCAACGGCAGCAAAGCGACGAGCCGTCAAGGGGTCCATCGGACTGAAGGAGACATGCAGGCGCGGATGATACTTACAATGGCATCGTTAACGACTGGGGTTCGATCCACGACGGGACTGCCGATGCATACGGGACGTAAATCGTTTCGCATTGATTTTTAGAAAAAAGAAGAGCAAAAGCTCAGATTGACTTACCTTATTCAAATAGAATACCGCCAAGGTGCTGCCGCAGTGTTTTATACCGCTCGTCCTTTTTTGCTCTTGTTTCATTCAGCATACCCGCTATAAAATGCTAGGTTTATTCAATAGCTCCGCCACTAAGGGGCAGCATTTTTGCTGGCTAATGGGTTTTAATAAGAATATTACCAACAAAGCTAATATTCCACATAAAGGTAAACCACGTATGAAAGGAAGAATCGTAAAATATTGTGCTCTTTTCCGACGTCTTGATAATTTTATTTATTGCGCTTTCCCAAGGGAACAAAACACTGCAGACTCCATCACTGTGTCAGCTACAGTTTAGTTACTGATTTTCGTTGAGAAAACATGAAGCCAGAGCCTCCTACTTTCAACTTACCTCGAGCATGTGTAGAATGACTTCAAACTAACTTGCTTTTGTTTTAAAGTCATCTTCAGTACTGACTTTGGCAAGTTTTACAGTTGACGACGGCACGGAGCTTAGAGGAAGGTATGGGAATTGATATCTAGGTGGCACGACACGAAAAGCAAAGCGCTGGCCGGAACAGTCAACGGCAGCAAAGCGACGAGCCGTCAAGGGGTCCATCGGACTGAAGGAGACATGCAGGCGCGGATGATACTTACAATGGCATCGTTAACGACTGGGGTTCGATCCACGACGGGACTGCCGATGCATACGGGACGTAAATCGTTTCGCATTGATTTTTAGAAAAAAGAAGAGCAAAAGCTCAGATTGACTTACCTTATTCAAATAGAATACCGCCAAGGTGCTGCCGCAGTGTTTTATACCGCTCGTCCTTTTTTGCTCTTGTTTCATTCAGCATACCCGCTATAAAATGCTAGGTTTATTCAATAGCTCCGCCACTAAGGGGCAGCATTTTTGCTGGCTAATGGGTTTTAATAAGAATATTACCAACAAAGCTAATATTCCACATAAAGGTAAACCACGTATGAAAGGAAGAATCGTAAAATATTGTGCTCTTTTCCGACGTCTTGATAATTTTATTTATTGCGCTTTCCCAAGGGAACAAAACACTGCAGACTCCATCACTGTGTCAGCTACAGTTTAGTTACTGATTTTCGTTGAGAAAACATGAAGCCAGAGCCTCCTACTTTCAACTTACCTCGAGCATGTGTAGAATGACTTCAAACTAACTTGCTTTTGTTTTAAAGTCATCTTCAGTACTGACTTTGGCAAGTTTTACAGTTGACGACGGCACGGAGCTTAGAGGAAGGTATGGGAATTGATATCTAGGTGGCACGACACGAAAAGCAAAGCGCTGGCCGGAACAGTCAACGGCAGCAAAGCGACGAGCCGTCAAGGGGTCCATCGGACTGAAGGAGACATGCAGGCGCGGATGATACTTACAATGGCATCGTTAACGACTGGGGTTCGATCCACGACGGGACTGCCGATGCATACGGGACGTAAATCGTTTCGCATTGATTTTTAGAAAAAAGAAGAGCAAAAGCTCAGATTGACTTACCTTATTCAAATAGAATACCGCCAAGGTGCTGCCGCAGTGTTTTATACCGCTCGTCCTTTTTTGCTCTTGTTTCATTCAGCATACCCGCTATAAAATGCTAGGTTTATTCAATAGCTCCGCCACTAAGGGGCAGCATTTTTGCTGGCTAATGGGTTTTAATAAGAATATTACCAACAAAGCTAATATTCCACATAAAGGTAAACCACGTATGAAAGGAAGAATCGTAAAATATTGTGCTCTTTTCCGACGTCTTGATAATTTTATTTATTGCGCTTTCCCAAGGGAACAAAACACTGCAGACTCCATCACTGTGTCAGCTACAGTTTAGTTACTGATTTTCGTTGAGAAAACATGAAGCCAGAGCCTCCTACTTTCAACTTACCTCGAGCATGTGTAGAATGACTTCAAACTAACTTGCTTTTGTTTTAAAGTCATCTTCAGTACTGACTTTGGCAAGTTTTACAGTTGACGACGGCACGGAGCTTAGAGGAAGGTATGGGAATTGATATCTAGGTGGCACGACACGAAAAGCAAAGCGCTGGCCGGAACAGTCAACGGCAGCAAAGCGACGAGCCGTCAAGGGGTCCATCGGACTGAAGGAGACATGCAGGCGCGGATGATACTTACAATGGCATCGTTAACGACTGGGGTTCGATCCACGACGGGACTGCCGATGCATACGGGACGTAAATCGTTTCGCATTGATTTTTAGAAAAAAGAAGAGCAAAAGCTCAGATTGACTTACCTTATTCAAATAGAATACCGCCAAGGTGCTGCCGCAGTGTTTTATACCGCTCGTCCTTTTTTGCTCTTGTTTCATTCAGCATACCCGCTATAAAATGCTAGGTTTATTCAATAGCTCCGCCACTAAGGGGCAGCATTTTTGCTGGCTAATGGGTTTTAATAAGAATATTACCAACAAAGCTAATATTCCACATAAAGGTAAACCACGTATGAAAGGAAGAATCGTAAAATATTGTGCTCTTTTCCGACGTCTTGATAATTTTATTTATTGCGCTTTCCCAAGGGAACAAAACACTGCAGACTCCATCACTGTGTCAGCTACAGTTTAGTTACTGATTTTCGTTGAGAAAACATGAAGCCAGAGCCTCCTACTTTCAACTTACCTCGAGCATGTGTAGAATGACTTCAAACTAACTTGCTTTTGTTTTAAAGTCATCTTCAGTACTGACTTTGGCAAGTTTTACAGTTGACGACGGCACGGAGCTTAGAGGAAGGTATGGGAATTGATATCTAGGTGGCACGACACGAAAAGCAAAGCGCTGGCCGGAACAGTCAACGGCAGCAAAGCGACGAGCCGTCAAGGGGTCCATCGGACTGAAGGAGACATGCAGGCGCGGATGATACTTACAATGGCATCGTTAACGACTGGGGTTCGATCCACGACGGGACTGCCGATGCATACGGGACGTAAATCGTTTCGCATTGATTTTTAGAAAAAAGAAGAGCAAAAGCTCAGATTGACTTACCTTATTCAAATAGAATACCGCCAAGGTGCTGCCGCAGTGTTTTATACCGCTCGTCCTTTTTTGCTCTTGTTTCATTCAGCATACCCGCTATAAAATGCTAGGTTTATTCAATAGCTCCGCCACTAAGGGGCAGCATTTTTGCTGGCTAATGGGTTTTAATAAGAATATTACCAACAAAGCTAATATTCCACATAAAGGTAAACCACGTATGAAAGGAAGAATCGTAAAATATTGTGCTCTTTTCCGACGTCTTGATAATTTTATTTATTGCGCTTTCCCAAGGGAACAAAACACTGCAGACTCCATCACTGTGTCAGCTACAGTTTAGTTACTGATTTTCGTTGAGAAAACATGAAGCCAGAGCCTCCTACTTTCAACTTACCTCGAGCATGTGTAGAATGACTTCAAACTAACTTGCTTTTGTTTTAAAGTCATCTTCAGTACTGACTTTGGCAAGTTTTACAGTTGACGACGGCACGGAGCTTAGAGGAAGGTATGGGAATTGATATCTAGGTGGCACGACACGAAAAGCAAAGCGCTGGCCGGAACAGTCAACGGCAGCAAAGCGACGAGCCGTCAAGGGGTCCATCGGACTGAAGGAGACATGCAGGCGCGGATGATACTTACAATGGCATCGTTAACGACTGGGGTTCGATCCACGACGGGACTGCCGATGCATACGGGACGTAAATCGTTTCGCATTGATTTTTAGAAAAAAGAAGAGCAAAAGCTCAGATTGACTTACCTTATTCAAATAGAATACCGCCAAGGTGCTGCCGCAGTGTTTTATACCGCTCGTCCTTTTTTGCTCTTGTTTCATTCAGCATACCCGCTATAAAATGCTAGGTTTATTCAATAGCTCCGCCACTAAGGGGCAGCATTTTTGCTGGCTAATGGGTTTTAATAAGAATATTACCAACAAAGCTAATATTCCACATAAAGGTAAACCACGTATGAAAGGAAGAATCGTAAAATATTGTGCTCTTTTCCGACGTCTTGATAAATTTATTTATTGCGCTTTCCCAAGGGAACAAAACACTGCAGACTCCATCACTGTGTCAGCTACAGTTTAGTTACTGATTTTCGTTGAGAAAACATGAAGCCAGAGCCTCCTACTTTCAACTTACCTCGAGCATGTGTAGAATGACTTCAAACTAACTTGCTTTTGTTTTAAAGTCATCTTCAGTACTGACTTTGGCAAGTTTTACAGTTGACGACGGCACGGAGCTTAGAGGAAGGTATGGGAATTGATATCTAGGTGGCACGACACGAAAAGCAAAGCGCTGGCCGGAACAGTCAACGGCAGCAAAGCGACGAGCCGTCAAGGGGTCCATCGGACTGAAGGAGACATGCAGGCGCGGATGATACTTACAATGGCATCGTTAACGACTGGGGTTCGATCCACGACGGGACTGCCGATGCATACGGGACGTAAATCGTTTCGCATTGATTTTTAGAAAAAAGAAGAGCAAAAGCTCAGATTGACTTACCTTATTCAAATAGAATACCGCCAAGGTGCTGCCGCAGTGTTTTATACCGCTCGTCCTTTTTTGCTCTTGTTTCATTCAGCATACCCGCTATAAAATGCTAGGTTTATTCAATAGCTCCGCCACTAAGGGGCAGCATTTTTGCTGGCTAATGGGTTTTAATAAGAATATTACCAACAAAGCTAATATTCCACATAAAGGTAAACCACGTATGAAAGGAAGAATCGTAAAATATTGTGCTCTTTTCCGACGTCTTGATAATTTTATTTATTGCGCTTTCCCAAGGGAACAAAACACTGCAGACTCCATCACTGTGTCAGCTACAGTTTAGTTACTGATTTTCGTTGAGAAAACATGAAGCCAGAGCCTCCTACTTTCAACTTACCTCGAGCATGTGTAGAATGACTTCAAACTAACTTGCTTTTGTTTTAAAGTCATCTTCAGTACTGACTTTGGCAAGTTTTACAGTTGACGACGGCACGGAGCTTAGAGGAAGGTATGGGAATTGATATCTAGGTGGCACGACACGAAAAGCAAAGCGCTGGCCGGAACAGTCAACGGCAGCAAAGCGACGAGCCGTCAAGGGGTCCATCGGACTGAAGGAGACATGCAGGCGCGGATGATACTTACAATGGCATCGTTAACGACTGGGGTTCGATCCACGACGGGACTGCCGATGCATACGGGACGTAAATCGTTTCGCATTGATTTTTAGAAAAAAGAAGAGCAAAAGCTCAGATTGACTTACCTTATTCAAATAGAATACCGCCAAGGTGCTGCCGCAGTGTTTTATACCGCTCGTCCTTTTTTGCTCTTGTTTCATTCAGCATACCCGCTATAAAATGCTAGGTTTATTCAATAGCTCCGCCACTAAGGGGCAGCATTTTTGCTGGCTAATGGGTTTTAATAAGAATATTACCAACAAAGCTAATATTCCACATAAAGGTAAACCACGTATGAAAGGAAGAATCGTAAAATATTGTGCTCTTTTCCGACGTCTTGATAATTTTATTTATTGCGCTTTCCCAAGGGAACAAAACACTGCAGACTCCATCACTGTGTCAGCTACAGTTTAGTTACTGATTTTCGTTGAGAAAACATGAAGCCAGAGCCTCCTACTTTCAACTTACCTCGAGCATGTGTAGAATGACTTCAAACTAACTTGCTTTTGTTTTAAAGTCATCTTCAGTACTGACTTTGGCAAGTTTTACAGTTGACGACGGCACGGAGCTTAGAGGAAGGTATGGGAATTGATATCTAGGTGGCACGACACGAAAAGCAAAGCGCTGGCCGGAACAGTCAACGGCAGCAAAGCGACGAGCCGTCAAGGGGTCCATCGGACTGAAGGAGACATGCAGGCGCGGATGATACTTACAATGGCATCGTTAACGACTGGGGTTCGATCCACGACGGGACTGCCGATGCATACGGGACGTAAATCGTTTCGCATTGATTTTTAGAAAAAAGAAGAGCAAAAGCTCAGATTGACTTACCTTATTCAAATAGAATACCGCCAAGGTGCTGCCGCAGTGTTTTATACCGCTCGTCCTTTTTTGCTCTTGTTTCATTCAGCATACCCGCTATAAAATGCTAGGTTTATTCAATAGCTCCGCCACTAAGGGGCAGCATTTTTGCTGGCTAATGGGTTTTAATAAGAATATTACCAACAAAGCTAATATTCCACATAAAGGTAAACCACGTATGAAAGGAAGAATCGTAAAATATTGTGCTCTTTTCCGACGTCTTGATAATTTTATTTATTGCGCTTTCCCAAGGGAACAAAACACTGCAGACTCCATCACTGTGTCAGCTACAGTTTAGTTACTGATTTTCGTTGAGAAAACATGAAGCCAGAGCCTCCTACTTTCAACTTACCTCGAGCATGTGTAGAATGACTTCAAACTAACTTGCTTTTGTTTTAAAGTCATCTTCAGTACTGACTTTGGCAAGTTTTACAGTTGACGACGGCACGGAGCTTAGAGGAAGGTATGGGAATTGATATCTAGGTGGCACGACACGAAAAGCAAAGCGCTGGCCGGAACAGTCAACGGCAGCAAAGCGACGAGCCGTCAAGGGGTCCATCGGACTGAAGGAGACATGCAGGCGCGGATGATACTTACAATGGCATCGTTAACGACTGGGGTTCGATCCACGACGGGACTGCCGATGCATACGGGACGTAAATCGTTTCGCATTGATTTTTAGAAAAAAGAAGAGCAAAAGCTCAGATTGACTTACCTTATTCAAATAGAATACCACCAAGGTGCTGCCGCAGTGTTTTATACCGCTCGTCCTTTTTTGCTCTTGTTTCATTCAGCATACCCGCTATAAAATGCTAGGTTTATTCAATAGCTCCGCCACTAAGGGGCAGCATTTTTGCTGGCTAATGGGTTTTAATAAGAATATTACCAACAAAGCTAATATTCCACATAAAGGTAAACCACGTATGAAAGGAAGAATCGTAAAATATTGTGCTCTTTTCCGACGTCTTGATAATTTTATTTATTGCGCTTTCCCAAGGGAACAAAACACTGCAGACTCCATCACTGTGTCAGCTACAGTTTAGTTACTGATTTTCGTTGAGAAAACATGAAGCCAGAGCCTCCTACTTTCAACTTACCTCGAGCATGTGTAGAATGACTTCAAACTAACTTGCTTTTGTTTTAAAGTCATCTTCAGTACTGACTTTGGCAAGTTTTACAGTTGACGACGGCACGGAGCTTAGAGGAAGGTATGGGAATTGATATCTAGGTGGCACGACACGAAAAGCAAAGCGCTGGCCGGAACAGTCAACGGCAGCAAAGCGACGAGCCGTCAAGGGGTCCATCGGACTGAAGGAGACATGCAGGCGCGGATGATACTTACAATGGCATCGTTAACGACTGGGGTTCGATCCACGACGGGACTGCCGATGCATACGGGACGTAAATCGTTTCGCATTGATTTTTAGAAAAAAGAAGAGCAAAAGCTCAGATTGACTTACCTTATTCAAATAGAATACCGCCAAGGTGCTGCCGCAGTGTTTTATACCGCTCGTCCTTTTTTGCTCATGGTTTCATTCAGCATACCCGCTATAAAATGCTAGGTTTATTCAATAGCTCCGCCACTAAGGGGCAGCATTTTTGCTGGCTAATGGGTTTTAATAAGAATATTACCAACAAAGCTAATATTCCACATAAAGGTAAACCACGTATGAAAGGAAGAATCGTAAAATATTGTGCTCTTTTCCGACGTCTTGATAATTTTATTTATTGCGCTTTCCCAAGGGAACAAAACACTGCAGACTCCATCACTGTGTCAGCTACAGTTTAGTTACTGATTTTCGTTGAGAAAACATGAAGCCAGAGCCTCCTACTTTCAACTTACCTCGAGCATGTGTAGAATGACTTCAAACTAACTTGCTTTTGTTTTAAAGTCATCTTCAGTACTGACTTTGGCAAGTTTTACAGTTGACGACGGCACGGAGCTTAGAGGAAGGTATGGGAATTGATATCTAGGTGGCACGACACGAAAAGCAAAGCGCTGGCCGGAACAGTCAACGGCAGCAAAGCGACGAGCCGTCAAGGGGTCCATCGGACTGAAGGAGACATGCAGGCGCGGATGATACTTACAATGGCATCGTTAACGACTGGGGTTCGATCCACGACGGGACTGCCGATGCATACGGGACGTAAATCGTTTCGCATTGATTTTTAGAAAAAAGAAGAGCAAAAGCTCAGATTGACTTACCTTATTCAAATAGAATACCGCCAAGGTGCTGCCGCAGTGTTTTATACCGCTCGTCCTTTTTTGCTCTTGTTTCATTCAGCATACCCGCTATAAAATGCTAGGTTTATTCAATAGCTCCGCCACTAAGGGGCAGCATTTTTGCTGGCTAATGGGTTTTAATAAGAATATTACCAACAAAGCTAATATTCCACATAAAGGTAAACCACGTATGAAAGGAAGAATCGTAAAATATTGTGCTCTTTTCCGACGTCTTGATAATTTTATTTATTGCGCTTTCCCAAGGGAACAAAACACTGCAGACTCCATCACTGTGTCAGCTACAGTTTAGTTACTGATTTTCGTTGAGAAAACATGAAGCCAGAGCCTCCTACTTTCAACTTACCTCGAGCATGTGTAGAATGACTTCAAACTAACTTGCTTTTGTTTTAAAGTCATCTTCAGTACTGACTTTGGCAAGTTTTACAGTTGACGACGGCACGGAGCTTAGAGGAAAGTATGGGAATTGATATCTAGGTGGCACGACACGAAAAGCAAAGCGCTGGCCGGAACAGTCAACGGCAGCAAAGCGACGAGCCGTCAAGGGGTCCATCGGACTGAAGGAGACATGCAGGCGCGGATGATACTTACAATGGCATCGTTAACGACTGGGGTTCGATCCACGACGGGACTGCCGATGCATACGGGACGTAAATCGTTTCGCATTGATTTTTAGAAAAAAGAAGAGCAAAAGCTCAGATTGACTTACCTTATTCAAATAGAATACCGCCAAGGTGCTGCCGCAGTGTTTTATACCGCTCGTCCTTTTTTGCTCTTGTTTCATTCAGCATACCCGCTATAAAATGCTAGGTTTATTCAATAGCTCCGCCACTAAGGGGCAGCATTTTTGCTGGCTAATGGGTTTTAATAAGAATATTACCAACAAAGCTAATATTCCACATAAAGGTAAACCACGTATGAAAGGAAGAATCGTAAAATATTGTGCTCTTTTCCGACGTCTTGATAATTTTATTTATTGCGCTTTCCCAAGGGAACAAAACACTGCAGACTCCATCACTGTGTCAGCTACAGTTTAGTTACTGATTTTCGTTGAGAAAACATGAAGCCAGAGCCTCCTACTTTCAACTTACCTCGAGCATGTGTAGAATGACTTCAAACTAACTTGCTTTTGTTTTAAAGTCATCTTCAGTACTGACTTTGGCAAGTTTTACAGTTGACGACGGCACGGAGCTTAGAGGAAGGTATGGGAATTGATATCTAGGTGGCACGACACGAAAAGCAAAGCGCTGGCCGGAACAGTCAACGGCAGCAAAGCGACGAGCCGTCAAGGGGTCCATCGGACTGAAGGAGACATGCAGGCGCGGATGATACTTACAATGGCATCGTTAACGACTGGGGTTCGATCCACGACGGGACTGCCGATGCATACGGGACGTAAATCGTTTCGCATTGATTTTTAGAAAAAAGAAGAGCAAAAGCTCAGATTGACTTACCTTATTCAAATAGAATACCGCCAAGGTGCTGCCGCAGTGTTTTATACCGCTCGTCCTTTTTTGCTCTTGTTTCATTCAGCATACCCGCTATAAAATGCTAGGTTTATTCAATAGCTCCGCCACTAAGGGGCAGCATTTTTGCTGGCTAATGGGTTTTAATAAGAATATTACCAACAAAGCTAATATTCCACATAAAGGTAAACCACGTATGAAAGGAAGAATCGTAAAATATTGTGCTCTTTTCCGACGTCTTGATAATTTTATTTATTGCGCTTTCCCAAGGGAACAAAACACTGCAGACTCCATCACTGTGTCAGCTACAGTTTAGTTACTGATTTTCGTTGAGAAAACATGAAGCCAGAGCCTCCTACTTTCAACTTACCTCGAGCATGTGTAGAATGACTTCAAACTAACTTGCTTTTGTTTTAAAGTCATCTTCAGTACTGACTTTGGCAAGTTTTACAGTTGACGACGGCACGGAGCTTAGAGGAAGGTATGGGAATTGATATCTAGGTGGCACGACACGAAAAGCAAAGCGCTGGCCGGAACAGTCAACGGCAGCAAAGCGACGAGCCGTCAAGGGGTCCATCGGACTGAAGGAGACATGCAGGCGCGGATGATACTTACAATGGCATCGTTAACGACTGGGGTTCGATCCACGACGGGACTGCCGATGCATACGGGACGTAAATCGTTTCGCATTGATTTTTAGAAAAAAGAAGAGCAAAAGCTCAGATTGACTTACCTTATTCAAATAGAATACCGCCAAGGTGCTGCCGCAGTGTTTTATACCGCTCGTCCTTTTTTGCTCTTGTTTCATTCAGCATACCCGCTATAAAATGCTAGGTTTATTCAATAGCTCCGCCACTAAGGGGCAGCATTTTTGCTGGCTAATGGGTTTTAATAAGAATATTACCAACAAAGCTAATATTCCACATAAAGGTAAACCACGTATGAAAGGAAGAATCGTAAAATATTGTGCTCTTTTCCGACGTCTTGATAAATTTATTTATTGCGCTTTCCCAAGGGAACAAAACACTGCAGACTCCATCACTGTGTCAGCTACAGTTTAGTTACTGATTTTCGTTGAGAAAACATGAAGCCAGAGCCTCCTACTTTCAACTTACCTCGAGCATGTGTAGAATGACTTCAAACTAACTTGCTTTTGTTTTAAAGTCATCTTCAGTACTGACTTTGGCAAGTTTTACAGTTGACGACGGCACGGAGCTTAGAGGAAGGTATGGGAATTGATATCTAGGTGGCACGACACGAAAAGCAAAGCGCTGGCCGGAACAGTCAACGGCAGCAAAGCGACGAGCCGTCAAGGGGTCCATCGGACTGAAGGAGACATGCAGACGCGGATGATACTTACAATGGCATCGTTAACGACTGGGGTTCGATCCACGACGGGACTGCCGATGCATACGGGACGTAAATCGTTTCGCATTGATTTTTAGAAAAAAGAAGAGCAAAAGCTCAGATTGACTTACCTTATTCAAATAGAATACCGCCAAGGTGCTGCCGCAGTGTTTTATACCGCTCGTCCTTTTTTGCTCTTGTTTCATTCAGCATACCCGCTATAAAATGCTAGGTTTATTCAATAGCTCCGCCACTAAGGGGCAGCATTTTTGCTGGCTAATGGGTTTTAATAAGAATATTACCAACAAAGCTAATATTCCACATAAAGGTAAACCACGTATGAAAGGAAGAATCGTAAAATATTGTGCTCTTTTCCGACGTCTTGATAATTTTATTTATTGCGCTTTCTCAAGGGAACAAAACACTGCAGACTCCATCACTGTGTCAGCTACAGTTTAGTTACTGATTTTCGTTGAGAAAACATGAAGCCAGAGCCTCCTACTTTCAACTTACCTCGAGCATGTGTAGAATGACTTCAAACTAACTTGCTTTTGTTTTAAAGTCATCTTCAGTACTGACTTTGGCAAGTTTTACAGTTGACGACGGCACGGAGCTTAGAGGAAGGTATGGGAATTGATATCTAGGTGGCACGACACGAAAAGCAAAGCGCTGGCCGGAACAGTCAACGGCAGCAAAGCGACGAGCCGTCAAGGGGTCCATCGGACTGAAGGAGACATGCAGGCGCGGATGATACTTACAATGGCATCGTTAACGACTGGGGTTCGATCCACGACGGGACTGCCGATGCATACGGGACGTAAATCGTTTCGCATTGATTTTTAGAAAAAAGAAGAGCAAAAGCTCAGATTGACTTACCTTATTCAAATAGAATACCGCCAAGGTGCTGCCGCAGTGTTTTATACCGCTCGTCCTTTTTTGCTCTTGTTTCATTCAGCATACCCGCTATAAAATGCTAGGTTTATTCAATAGCTCCGCCACTAAGGGGCAGCATTTTTGCTGGCTAATGGGTTTTAATAAGAATATTACCAACAAAGCTAATATTCCACATAAAGGTAAACCACGTATGAAAGGAAGAATCGTAAAATATTGTGCTCTTTTCCGACGTCTTGATAATTTTATTTATTGCGCTTTCCCAAGGGAACAAAACACTGCAGACTCCATCACTGTGTCAGCTACAGTTTAGTTACTGATTTTCGTTGAGAAAACATGAAGCCAGAGCCTCCTACTTTCAACTTACCTCGAGCATGTGTAGAATGACTTCAAACTAACTTGCTTTTGTTTTAAAGTCATCTTCAGTACTGACTTTGGCAAGTTTTACAGTTGACGACGGCACGGAGCTTAGAGGAAGGTATGGGAATTGATATCTAGGTGGCACGACACGAAAAGCAAAGCGCTGGCCGGAACAGTCAACGGCAGCAAAGCGACGAGCCGTCAAGGGGTCCATCGGACTGAAGGAGACATGCAGGCGCGGATGATACTTACAATGGCATCGTTAACGACTGGGGTTCGATCCACGACGGGACTGCCGATGCATACGGGACGTAAATCGTTTCGCATTGATTTTTAGAAAAAAGAAGAGCAAAAGCTCAGATTGACTTACCTTATTCAAATAGAATACCGCCAAGGTGCTGCCGCAGTGTTTTATACCGCTCGTCCTTTTTTGCTCTTGTTTCATTCAGCATACCCGCTATAAAATGCTAGGTTTATTCAATAGCTCCGCCACTAAGGGGCAGCATTTTTGCTGGCTAATGGGTTTTAATAAGAATATTACCAACAAAGCTAATATTCCACATAAAGGTAAACCACGTATGAAAGGAAGAATCGTAAAATATTGTGCTCTTTTCCGACGTCTTGATAATTTTATTTATTGCGCTTTCCCAAGGGAACAAAACACTGCAGACTCCATCACTGTGTCAGCTACAGTTTAGTTACTGATTTTCGTTGAGAAAACATGAAGCCAGAGCCTCCTACTTTCAACTTACCTCGAGCATGTGTAGAATGAATTCAAACTAACTTGCTTTTGTTTTAAAGTCATCTTCAGTACTGACTTTGGCAAGTTTTACAGTTGACGACGGCACGGAGCTTAGAGGAAGGTATGGGAATTGATATCTAGGTGGCACGACACGAAAAGCAAAGCGCTGGCCGGAACAGTCAACGGCAGCAAAGCGACGAGCCGTCAAGGGGTCCATCGGACTGAAGGAGACATGCAGGCGCGGATGATACTTACAATGGCATCGTTAACGACTGGGGTTCGATCCACGACGGGACTGCCGATGCATACGGGACGTAAATCGTTTCGCATTGATTTTTAGAAAAAAGAAGAGCAAAAGCTCAGATTGACTTACCTTATTCAAATAGAATACCGCCAAGGTGCTGCCGCAGTGTTTTATACCGCTCGTCCTTTTTTGCTCTTGTTTCATTCAGCATACCCGCTATAAAATGCTAGGTTTATTCAATAGCTCCGCCACTAAGGGGCAGCATTTTTGCTGGCTAATGGGTTTTAATAAGAATATTACCAACAAAGCTAATATTCCACATAAAGGTAAACCACGTATGAAAGGAAGAATCGTAAAATATTGTGCTCTTTTCCGACGTCTTGATAATTTTATTTATTGCGCTTTCCCAAGGGAACAAAACACTGCAGACTCCATCACTGTGTCAGCTACAGTTTAGTTACTGATTTTCGTTGAGAAAACATGAAGCCAGAGCCTCCTACTTTCAACTTACCTCGAGCATGTGTAGAATGACTTCAAACTAACTTGCTTTTGTTTTAAAGTCATCTTCAGTACTGACTTTGGCAAGTTTTACAGTTGACGACGGCACGGAGCTTAGAGGAAGGTATGGGAATTGATATCTAGGTGGCACGACACGAAAAGCAAAGCGCTGGCCGGAACAGTCAACGGCAGCAAAGCGACGAGCCGTCAAGGGGTCCATCGGACTGAAGGAGACATGCAGGCGCGGATGATACTTACAATGGCATCGTTAACGACTGGGGTTCGATCCACGACGGGACTGCCGATGCATACGGGACGTAAATCGTTTCGCATTGATTTTTAGAAAAAAGAAGAGCAAAAGCTCAGATTGACTTACCTTATTCAAATAGAATACCGCCAAGGTGCTGCCGCAGTGTTTTATACCGCTCGTCCTTTTTTGCTCTTGTTTCATTCAGCATACCCGCTATAAAATGCTAGGTTTATTCAATAGCTCCGCCACTAAGGGGCAGCATTTTTGCTGGCTAATGGGTTTTAATAAGAATATTACCAACAAAGCTAATATTCCACATAAAGGTAAACCACGTATGAAAGGAAGAATCGTAAAATATTGTGCTCTTTTCCGACGTCTTGATAATTTTATTTATTGCGCTTTCCCAAGGGAACAAAACACTGCAGACTCCATCACTGTGTCAGCTACAGTTTAGTTACTGATTTTCGTTGAGAAAACATGAAGCCAGAGCCTCCTACTTTCAACTTACCTCGAGCATGTGTAGAATGACTTCAAACTAACTTGCTTTTGTTTTAAAGTCATCTTCAGTACTGACTTTGGCAAGTTTTACAGTTGACGACGGCACGGAGCTTAGAGGAAGGTATGGGAATTGATATCTAGGTGGCACGACACGAAAAGCAAAGCGCTGGCCGGAACAGTCAACGGCAGCAAAGCGACGAGCCGTCAAGGGGTCCATCGGACTGAAGGAGACATGCAGGCGCGGATGATACTTACAATGGCATCGTTAACGACTGGGGTTCGATCCACGACGGGACTGCCGATGCATACGGGACGTAAATCGTTTCGCATTGATTTTTAGAAAAAAGAAGAGCAAAAGCTCAGATTGACTTACCTTATTCAAATAGAATACCGCCAAGGTGCTGCCGCAGTGTTTTATACCGCTCGTCCTTTTTTGCTCTTGTTTCATTCAGCATACCCGCTATAAAATGCTAGGTTTATTCAATAGCTCCGCCACTAAGGGGCAGCATTTTTGCTGGCTAATGGGTTTTAATAAGAATATTACCAACAAAGCTAATATTCCACATAAAGGTAAACCACGTATGAAAGGAAGAATCGTAAAATATTGTGCTCTTTTCCGACGTCTTGATAAATTTATTTATTGCGCTTTCCCAAGGGAACAAAACACTGCAGACTACATCACTGTGTCAGCTACAGTTTAGTTACTGATTTTCGTTGAGAAAACATGAAGCCAGAGCCTCCTACTTTCAACTTACCTCGAGCATGTGTAGAATGACTTCAAACTAACTTGCTTTTGTTTTAAAGTCATCTTCAGTACTGACTTTGGCAAGTTTTACAGTTGACGACGGCACGGAGCTTAGAGGAAGGTATGGGAATTGATATCTAGGTGGCACGACACGAAAAGCAAAGCGCTGGCCGGAACAGTCAACGGCAGCAAAGCGACGAGCCGTCAAGGGGTCCATCGGACTGAAGGAGACATGCAGGCGCGGATGATACTTACAATGGCATCGTTAACGACTGGGGTTCGATCCACGACGGGACTGCCGATGCATACGGGACGTAAATCGTTTCGCATTGATTTTTAGAAAAAAGAAGAGCAAAAGCTCAGATTGACTTACCTTATTCAAATAGAATACCGCCAAGGTGCTGCCGCAGTGTTTTATACCGCTCGTCCTTTTTTGCTCTTGTTTCATTCAGCATACCCGCTATAAAATGCTAGGTTTATTCAATAGCTCCGCCACTAAGGGGCAGCATTTTTGCTGGCTAATGGGTTTTAATAAGAATATTACCAACAAAGCTAATATTCCACATAAAGGTAAACCACGTATGAAAGGAAGAATCGTAAAATATTGTGCTCTTTTCCGACGTCTTGATAATTTTATTTATTGCGCTTTCCCAAGGGAACAAAACACTGCAGACTCCATCACTGTGTCAGCTACAGTTTAGTTACTGATTTTCGTTGAGAAAACATGAAGCCAGAGCCTCCTACTTTCAACTTACCTCGAGCATGTGTAGAATGACTTCAAACTAACTTGCTTTTGTTTTAAAGTCATCTTCAGTACTGACTTTGGCAAGTTTTACAGTTGACGACGGCACGGAGCTTAGAGGAAGGTATGGGAATTGATATCTAGGTGGCACGACACGAAAAGCAAAGCGCTGGCCGGAACAGTCAACGGCAGCAAAGCGACGAGCCGTCAAGGGGTCCATCGGACTGAAGGAGACATGCAGGCGCGGATGATACTTACAATGGCATCGTTAACGACTGGGGTTCGATCCACGACGGGACTGCCGATGCATACGGGACGTAAATCGTTTCGCATTGATTTTTAGAAAAAAGAAGAGCAAAAGCTCAGATTGACTTACCTTATTCAAATAGAATACCGCCAAGGTGCTGCCGCAGTGTTTTATACCGCTCGTCCTTTTTTGCTCTTGTTTCATTCAGCATACCCGCTATAAAATGCTAGGTTTATTCAATAGCTCCGCCACTAAGGGGCAGCATTTTTGCTGGCTAATGGGTTTTAATAAGAATATTACCAACAAAGCTAATATTCCACATAAAGGTAAACCACGTATGAAAGGAAGAATCGTAAAATATTGTGCTCTTTTCCGACGTCTTGATAATTTTATTTATTGCGCTTTCCCAAGGGAACAAAACACTGCAGACTCCATCACTGTGTCAGCTACAGTTTAGTTACTGATTTTCGTTGAGAAAACATGAAGCCAGAGCCTCCTACTTTCAACTTACCTCGAGCATGTGTAGAATGACTTCAAACTAACTTGCTTTTGTTTTAAAGTCATCTTCAGTACTGACTTTGGCAAGTTTTACAGTTGACGACGGCACGGAGCTTAGAGGAAGGTATGGGAATTGATATCTAGGTGGCACGACACGAAAAGCAAAGCGCTGGCCGGAACAGTCAACGGCAGCAAAGCGACGAGCCGTCAAGGGGTCCATCGGACTGAAGGAGACATGCAGGCGCGGATGATACTTACAATGGCATCGTTAACGACTGGGGTTCGATCCACGACGGGACTGCCGATGCATACGGGACGTAAATCGTTTCGCATTGATTTTTAGAAAAAAGAAGAGCAAAAGCTCAGATTGACTTACCTTATTCAAATAGAATACCGCCAAGGTGCTGCCGCAGTGTTTTATACCGCTCGTCCTTTTTTGCTCTTGTTTCATTCAGCATACCCGCTATAAAATGCTAGGTTTATTCAATAGCTCCGCCACTAAGGGGCAGCATTTTTGCTGGCTAATGGGTTTTAATAAGAATATTACCAACAAAGCTAATATTCCACATAAAGGTAAACCACGTATGAAAGGAAGAATCGTAAAATATTGTGCTCTTTTCCGACGTCTTGATAATTTTATTTATTGCGCTTTCCCAAGGGAACAAAACACTGCAGACTCCATCACTGTGTCAGCTACAGTTTAGTTACTGATTTTCGTTGAGAAAACATGAAGCCAGAGCCTCCTACTTTCAACTTACCTCGAGCATGTGTAGAATGACTTCAAACTAACTTGCTTTTGTTTTAAAGTCATCTTCAGTACTGACTTTGGCAAGTTTTACAGTTGACGACGGCACGGAGCTTAGAGGAAGGTATGGGAATTGATATCTAGGTGGCACGACACGAAAAGCAAAGCGCTGGCCGGAACAGTCAACGGCAGCAAAGCGACGAGCCGTCAAGGGGTCCATCGGACTGAAGGAGACATGCAGGCGCGGATGATACTTACAATGGCATCGTTAACGACTGGGGTTCGATCCACGACGGGACTGCCGATGCATACGGGACGTAAATCGTTTCGCATTGATTTTTAGAAAAAAGAAGAGCAAAAGCTCAGATTGACTTACCTTATTCAAATAGAATACCGCCAAGGTGCTGCCGCAGTGTTTTATACCGCTCGTCCTTTTTTGCTCTTGTTTCATTCAGCATACCCGCTATAAAATGCTAGGTTTATTCAATAGCTCCGCCACTAAGGGGCAGCATTTTTGCTGGCTAATGGGTTTTAATAAGAATATTACCAACAAAGCTAATATTCCACATAAAGGTAAACCACGTATGAAAGGAAGAATCGTAAAATATTGTGCTCTTTTCCGACGTCTTGATAATTTTATTTATTGCGCTTTCCCAAGGGAACAAAACACTGCAGACTCCATCACTGTGTCAGCTACAGTTTAGTTACTGATTTTCGTTGAGAAAACATGAAGCCAGAGCCTCCTACTTTCAACTTACCTCGAGCATGTGTAGAATGACTTCAAACTAACTTGCTTTTGTTTTAAAGTCATCTTCAGTACTGACTTTGGCAAGTTTTACAGTTGACGACGGCACGGAGCTTAGAGGAAGGTATGGGAATTGATATCTAGGTGGCACGACACGAAAAGCAAAGCGCTGGCCGGAACAGTCAACGGCAGCAAAGCGACGAGCCGTCAAGGGGTCCATCGGACTGAAGGAGACATGCAGACGCGGATGATACTTACAATGGCATCGTTAACGACTGGGGTTCGATCCACGACGGGACTGCCGATGCATACGGGACGTAAATCGTTTCGCATTGATTTTTAGAAAAAAGAAGAGCAAAAGCTCAGATTGACTTACCTTATTCAAATAGAATACCGCCAAGGTGCTGCCGCAGTGTTTTATACCGCTCGTCCTTTTTTGCTCTTGTTTCATTCAGCATACCCGCTATAAAATGCTAGGTTTATTCAATAGCTCCGCCACTAAGGGGCAGCATTTTTGCTGGCTAATGGGTTTTAATAAGAATATTACCAACAAAGCTAATATTCCACATAAAGGTAAACCACGTATGAAAGGAAGAATCGTAAAATATTGTGCTCTTTTCCGACGTCTTGATAATTTTATTTATTGCGCTTTCCCAAGG
The DNA here is from genome assembly GCF_947623445.1 of Clavelina lepadiformis. Classification (NCBI taxonomy): domain Eukaryota; kingdom Metazoa; phylum Chordata; class Ascidiacea; order Aplousobranchia; family Clavelinidae; genus Clavelina; species Clavelina lepadiformis. The sequence goes on along the minus strand of NC_135245.1, from coordinate 12,714,018 downwards.
GAACAAAACACTGCAGACTCCATCACTGTGTCAGCTACAGTTTAGTTACTGATTTTCGTTGAGAAAACATGAAGCCAGAGCCTCCTACTTTCAACTTACCTCGAGCATGTGTAGAATGACTTCAAACTAACTTGCTTTTGTTTTAAAGTCATCTTCAGTACTGACTTTGGCAAGTTTTACAGTTGACGACGGCACGGAGCTTAGAGGAAGGTATGGGAATTGATATCTAGGTGGCACGACACGAAAAGCAAAGCGCTGGCCGGAACAGTCAACGGCAGCAAAGCGACGAGCCGTCAAGGGGTCCATCGGACTGAAGGAGACATGCAGGCGCGGATGATACTTACAATGGCATCGTTAACGACTGGGGTTCGATCCACGACGGGACTGCCGATGCATACGGGACGTAAATCGTTTCGCATTGATTTTTAGAAAAAAGAAGAGCAAAAGCTCAGATTGACTTACCTTATTCAAATAGAATACCGCCAAGGTGCTGCCGCAGTGTTTTATACCGCTCGTCCTTTTTTGCTCTTGTTTCATTCAGCATACCCGCTATAAAATGCTAGGTTTATTCAATAGCTCCGCCACTAAGGGGCAGCATTTTTGCTGGCTAATGGGTTTTAATAAGAATATTACCAACAAAGCTAATATTCCACATAAAGGTAAACCACGTATGAAAGGAAGAATCGTAAAATATTGTGCTCTTTTCCGACGTCTTGATAATTTTATTTATTGCGCTTTCCCAAGGGAACAAAACACTGCAGACTCCATCACTGTGTCAGCTACAGTTTAGTTACTGATTTTCGTTGAGAAAACATGAAGCCAGAGCCTCCTACTTTCAACTTACCTCGAGCATGTGTAGAATGACTTCAAACTAACTTGCTTTTGTTTTAAAGTCATCTTCAGTACTGACTTTGGCAAGTTTTACAGTTGACGACGGCACGGAGCTTAGAGGAAGGTATGGGAATTGATATCTAGGTGGCACGACACGAAAAGCAAAGCGCTGGCCGGAACAGTCAACGGCAGCAAAGCGACGAGCCGTCAAGGGGTCCATCGGACTGAAGGAGACATGCAGGCGCGGATGATACTTACAATGGCATCGTTAACGACTGGGGTTCGATCCACGACGGGACTGCCGATGCATACGGGACGTAAATCGTTTCGCATTGATTTTTAGAAAAAAGAAGAGCAAAAGCTCAGATTGACTTACCTTATTCAAATAGAATACCGCCAAGGTGCTGCCGCAGTGTTTTATACCGCTCGTCCTTTTTTGCTCTTGTTTCATTCAGCATACCCGCTATAAAATGCTAGGTTTATTCAATAGCTCCGCCACTAAGGGGCAGCATTTTTGCTGGCTAATGGGTTTTAATAAGAATATTACCAACAAAGCTAATATTCCACATAAAGGTAAACCACGTATGAAAGGAAGAATCGTAAAATATTGTGCTCTTTTCCGACGTCTTGATAATTTTATTTATTGCGCTTTCCCAAGGGAACAAAACACTGCAGACTCCATCACTGTGTCAGCTACAGTTTAGTTACTGATTTTCGTTGAGAAAACATGAAGCCAGAGCCTCCTACTTTCAACTTACCTCGAGCATGTGTAGAATGACTTCAAACTAACTTGCTTTTGTTTTAAAGTCATCTTCAGTACTGACTTTGGCAAGTTTTACAGTTGACGACGGCACGGAGCTTAGAGGAAGGTATGGGAATTGATATCTAGGTGGCACGACACGAAAAGCAAAGCGCTGGCCGGAACAGTCAACGGCAGCAAAGCGACGAGCCGTCAAGGGGTCCATCGGACTGAAGGAGACATGCAGGCGCGGATGATACTTACAATGGCATCGTTAACGACTGGGGTTCGATCCACGACGGGACTGCCGATGCATACGGGACGTAAATCGTTTCGCATTGATTTTTAGAAAAAAGAAGAGCAAAAGCTCAGATTGACTTACCTTATTCAAATAGAATACCGCCAAGGTGCTGCCGCAGTGTTTTATACCGCTCGTCCTTTTTTGCTCTTGTTTCATTCAGCATACCCGCTATAAAATGCTAGGTTTATTCAATAGCTCCGCCACTAAGGGGCAGCATTTTTGCTGGCTAATGGGTTTTAATAAGAATATTACCAACAAAGCTAATATTCCACATAAAGGTAAACCACGTATGAAAGGAAGAATCGTAAAATATTGTGCTCTTTTCCGACGTCTTGATAATTTTATTTATTGCGCTTTCCCAAGGGAACAAAACACTGCAGACTCCATCACTGTGTCAGCTACAGTTTAGTTACTGATTTTCGTTGAGAAAACATGAAGCCAGAGCCTCCTACTTTCAACTTACCTCGAGCATGTGTAGAATGACTTCAAACTAACTTGCTTTTGTTTTAAAGTCATCTTCAGTACTGACTTTGGCAAGTTTTACAGTTGACGACGGCACGGAGCTTAGAGGAAGGTATGGGAATTGATATCTAGGTGGCACGACACGAAAAGCAAAGCGCTGGCCGGAACAGTCAACGGCAGCAAAGCGACGAGCCGTCAAGGGGTCCATCGGACTGAAGGAGACATGCAGGCGCGGATGATACTTACAATGGCATCGTTAACGACTGGGGTTCGATCCACGACGGGACTGCCGATGCATACGGGACGTAAATCGTTTCGCATTGATTTTTAGAAAAAAGAAGAGCAAAAGCTCAGATTGACTTACCTTATTCAAATAGAATACCGCCAAGGTGCTGCCGCAGTGTTTTATACCGCTCGTCCTTTTTTGCTCTTGTTTCATTCAGCATACCCGCTATAAAATGCTAGGTTTATTCAATAGCTCCGCCACTAAGGGGCAGCATTTTTGCTGGCTAATGGGTTTTAATAAGAATATTACCAACAAAGCTAATATTCCACATAAAGGTAAACCACGTATGAAAGGAAGAATCGTAAAATATTGTGCTCTTTTCCGACGTCTTGATAATTTTATTTATTGCGCTTTCCCAAGGGAACAAAACACTGCAGACTCCATCACTGTGTCAGCTACAGTTTAGTTACTGATTTTCGTTGAGAAAACATGAAGCCAGAGCCTCCTACTTTCAACTTACCTCGAGCATGTGTAGAATGACTTCAAACTAACTTGCTTTTGTTTTAAAGTCATCTTCAGTACTGACTTTGGCAAGTTTTACAGTTGACGACGGCACGGAGCTTAGAGGAAGGTATGGGAATTGATATCTAGGTGGCACGACACGAAAAGCAAAGCGCTGGCCGGAACAGTCAACGGCAGCAAAGCGACGAGCCGTCAAGGGGTCCATCGGACTGAAGGAGACATGCAGGCGCGGATGATACTTACAATGGCATCGTTAACGACTGGGGTTCGATCCACGACGGGACTGCCGATGCATACGGGACGTAAATCGTTTCGCATTGATTTTTAGAAAAAAGAAGAGCAAAAGCTCAGATTGACTTACCTTATTCAAATAGAATACCGCCAAGGTGCTGCCGCAGTGTTTTATACCGCTCGTCCTTTTTTGCTCTTGTTTCATTCAGCATACCCGCTATAAAATGCTAGGTTTATTCAATAGCTCCGCCACTAAGGGGCAGCATTTTTGCTGGCTAATGGGTTTTAATAAGAATATTACCAACAAAGCTAATATTCCACATAAAGGTAAACCACGTATGAAAGGAAGAATCGTAAAATATTGTGCTCTTTTCCGACGTCTTGATAATTTTATTTATTGCGCTTTCCCAAGGGAACAAAACACTGCAGACTCCATCACTGTGTCAGCTACAGTTTAGTTACTGATTTTCGTTGAGAAAACATGAAGCCAGAGCCTCCTACTTTCAACTTACCTCGAGCATGTGTAGAATGACTTCAAACTAACTTGCTTTTGTTTTAAAGTCATCTTCAGTACTGACTTTGGCAAGTTTTACAGTTGACGACGGCACGGAGCTTAGAGGAAGGTATGGGAATTGATATCTAGGTGGCACGACACGAAAAGCAAAGCGCTGGCCGGAACAGTCAACGGCAGCAAAGCGACGAGCCGTCAAGGGGTCCATCGGACTGAAGGAGACATGCAGGCGCGGATGATACTTACAATGGCATCGTTAACGACTGGGGTTCGATCCACGACGGGACTGCCGATGCATACGGGACGTAAATCGTTTCGCATTGATTTTTAGAAAAAAGAAGAGCAAAAGCTCAGATTGACTTACCTTATTCAAATAGAATACCGCCAAGGTGCTGCCGCAGTGTTTTATACCGCTCGTCCTTTTTTGCTCTTGTTTCATTCAGCATACCCGCTATAAAATGCTAGGTTTATTCAATAGCTCCGCCACTAAGGGGCAGCATTTTTGCTGGCTAATGGGTTTTAATAAGAATATTACCAACAAAGCTAATATTCCACATAAAGGTAAACCACGTATGAAAGGAAGAATCGTAAAATATTGTGCTCTTTTCCGACGTCTTGATAATTTTATTTATTGCGCTTTCCCAAGGGAACAAAACACTGCAGACTCCATCACTGTGTCAGCTACAGTTTAGTTACTGATTTTCGTTGAGAAAACATGAAGCCAGAGCCTCCTACTTTCAACTTACCTCGAGCATGTGTAGAATGACTTCAAACTAACTTGCTTTTGTTTTAAAGTCATCTTCAGTACTGACTTTGGCAAGTTTTACAGTTGACGACGGCACGGAGCTTAGAGGAAGGTATGGGAATTGATATCTAGGTGGCACGACACGAAAAGCAAAGCGCTGGCCGGAACAGTCAACGGCAGCAAAGCGACGAGCCGTCAAGGGGTCCATCGGACTGAAGGAGACATGCAGGCGCGGATGATACTTACAATGGCATCGTTAACGACTGGGGTTCGATCCACGACGGGACTGCCGATGCATACGGGACGTAAATCGTTTCGCATTGATTTTTAGAAAAAAGAAGAGCAAATTGGTTTGTTTATTTGCACGCTAGTTTTTAACACGCAAATAATAAAAAAAAACAAACAAAAGGTACACGGAAAAAAATATGAGAATACACGAAAAACAACTATTTACACAGTATAGTTTTTCGGTTCATGATTTTCAAATTGATACCAAAGGTGACCCACCTTCACTTCTAATAATCACACATAGCAACATAATCGCAATCAAATACGAAATACACCATTTGTTTATGTGCCATGCGGCAATGCTTGACAAGATATATACATAGTCGAAAAAACTTTAAAGGCACGAACATAGCGATGTAAAGACAATATACAATACAAATTACACTACGATTGAGTTTATACGATTACGGTGGCATTAAATCATTCAGTTTAAAAGCGGGGTCCAAACGCAATTCGAGCCTCCCACCTTCTACCATTTGATTGAATCTGTATTTAAATGCCCGGTCTATGCTTGTCACCAATTTGTCAAGGGTTGGAGGAGATTTGTTCTCATATATAGATTTGTTCCTAATTTTCCATATTTGGTGTTTAACCATGGTGATCAATGTGCTCAAAGTCTGGTCCATTATTTCGTTTTCGATCCGTTTAAAGTTAAAACTTTCCAAGTCCTCGATTTTTGTCATAGCCGGGTTGAGGTTGGCGAATTTTTGCGCAAACGTTTTTACTGTATCCCAAAGTCGCTTTATCTTGTCGCATTTTCGGAAAGTGTGGTAGTCGGTATCTGGACCAATGCCGCAAAATGCGCACGATGTATCTGAGTTTATTTGGAAAAAACCGCATTTTCCCCTAAAGGGTAGTAGATTCCACGCGCATCTGTAGTTGAAGGTTTTCAAATAATTTGGTAAAAACGGGTTATGAATCCTAGCCCATTTAACTCGGTTTTTTTCACTCGACTGCGTTTCTGGAGTGCTTTCTTTGATTATTCGTCTATACGTGTTTCCTAGTTTTGGACTGGCTAATTCAACTTTACTTAGTTTGTATTTTTCAACAATTTCCCGGATTTTCCAATAATAGGGACTTGGTTGTGCGATGTGCGGGATACTGTTTAGTTTCTGGACATCGAGTACATTAGCTAAAACGTGTCCTAATTGGTACTCCACATATCTATCGTGTGTTGACATTGGCTCGTTCATCACTCTGCCGAGGCAATACTTTTGTATCGATTTGACATAAGTCAGATCGGCGTAGACTTGGATGTTTGGCATTCGGTAGCCGCCTTCTAACTTATTGCGTTGTAAAATATCGATAGAAACAGTTGTTTCTTTGCCTTGCACGTACTGCAGAACATGATTATTTAATTTCCCAATTATGTCTTGGTCTGGGGGGTATGTTTTGGCAACCTGAGTAATTACTGGCAGGATTTTTGATTTTAATAAAACTGCTTTAGCTTCATAGGTGGCATAGTTTGTGCTCAAACTTTTTAGTTGCTCTTTTACCTTTGGAATTAAGTTTTCCCATTGTTGGCGTTCTATAACATTTCCGATTTCATATCCCAATAACTCTATACTTGTGTTTGTCCAGGATAGTTTGGGCAAGAGTGGGTTGTCTATCGGCTGATTCACAGCTAATCCTTTGGTTTTAGCTTCGTTTAAGGTTAAGCCAGATGCTTTTGAAAATCTGTCGACTAAATCGAGCGCGAGATGGATATCAGCAGGGTTTTTAAAACACAACGTTGTGTCATCAGCGTAATTTACGCATTTTACTTCTTTTCTGTCGCTTAACTGAGGACCTTTGATATGTGCAGTGTCATTGAGCTTAGACATTAAAGGCTCTACCGCTATTAAAAACAAGTGCAGGCTTAAGGGGTCTCCTTGTCTCACGCCTCGGTTCAATTTAAAATCTTTTGACAGGTGTCCGTTTAAAATTATTTTCGCGACGCTATCGCTATACAGATCTCTTATGCATGCACATAGTGTTTCTGGGAACCGCATTTCAGTCAACACTCTCATTAACCAATTATGTTCTATTGAATCGAAGGCTTTTTTAAAATCAAGGGATAAAAAATACAGGTTTTGCATTTTTCTTTTCGCATTATCATGTAAATCTCTTAAAAGGATCGTGGCTTCTGATAATTGTTTACCTTTTGTGGCGTACTGATGCTCATGTATCACTTCTTTGAGAGTTTCCCTTATTCTATTTGCCAGTATTTTTGTATATATTTTGTAGTCTAAGTTTAACAGGGTAATTGGTCGGTAGTTGTCTAGGTCTGCATCATCGCCTTTTTTATAAATTAGAGTTATGGCACCTTTCTTAATTTCTTTGGGGATTTTTTTCTCTTTAAACCAGTGTTTAAAGATTTCGCTCATTTTGTCACCTATTATATTCCAACAGGTTTTATAAAATTCACCGCTTAGTCCGTCCGGCCCAGGCGATTTCCCATTTGCAAGAGTCTTGACAACGTTTTGGATTTCGGCATTGCTTATTTCACAATCTAATTTTAGAGCACTTTCGTGCGAAATATGGCGCAGATTGCTCGAAATGAAAAAATCTTGTATTTCTACATCTGTTTTTCTTGACGAGTATAACTTGGTATAATAATTTTTTGTGGTTCGTAGCATTTCTCCCGGTACGCTGGTGGGCAAGCCGTTTTTGTCATATATTTCTTCGATATATGTTTGTGAACGTTTTTTATTAAAATGTGCAAAAAATTCCCGTGAGCCAATTTTTTCTTTACTTTCTCTGTTTTTTAAGATCGATTCATAAATTCGTTTCTTTCTATAATTTCTTAGTTCTCGTTTCGCTTCGACATATTTACAGTGGTTGGCCGGGTTGTCACCGAGTCGACTTTGTGCGGATTTCAAATTAGTCACTAAGTAATCTTCATACATTTTTCTTTCAGCGTGTCGGCCTTTTGTAAATTCCACAATTAATGCTTTTAACCTACGTTTGGTGTCCGTCCACCAATCACTGGGGGTTTTATATAAAAATTCTTGCAGCGTGCACCATTGTTTCCATTTGCATTCTAAAACTTCGAGAAATTCCTTATCTGCATAAGTTTGCGTATTACTCTTCCAGAGGCCGATACCTCTAGGAGGAGGGGCGGCGACATTTAAGTTTATTGTTATTTTTTCGTGGTCTGTCAAATGAGACGGTTGCTGGCTAATTTCTGTTGCGTGGAGATATTTTGACAGATAAAATCTGTCAAGGCGCGATTTGCTGATTCCGTTCTGCCACGTATAAATTTTCTTTTGGCCGTATATTTCCCGAAAATGATCTTTTAGATCATATGTTTCGCAGAGTTTCATTAGTTCGGTTTTTTTATATCGATTTCGAAGAGGGGGATGTTTGTCTAAAGTCAGGTCGTCGACAATATTAAAGTCGCCGGCTAGGACTGTGGGCAATTTTCCATCGACATACTGGTACATTTGTTTAAAAAATCTATCGTTTTCGCGAATATCTCCGGAATTTACGTTTGGTGCGTAAATATTTATTACTTTTAAAAGGTGACCATGTATTGATAAAACCGCACTGATTATTCTACCCTCTACGTCGTGATTTACTTCTTTGAATGTAATTGCAGGGTGATTGATTAGAATTGCGACTCCCTTGTCTTGGAATTTCTTTTTGGGTGCCGAATTAAAAAGCGCTTTTGACTCACCCCATTCCTTGCACCAATCATTTTCTTTATCAGGGGGACATTTGGTTTCTTGTAGTAGAAAAATGTGGGCCTTATCTTTCTTTAAGGTGCTAAAAAGCTCTGCACGTTTTGCCTTATCATTTAACCCGTGGCAGTTTAGGGTGCAAATTTTAAGGTAGCAAGTCATTGTTTTTGAAGTGATAAAAGTTGATTCCAGATAAAAAAACGTTCGTTCTACTGATATAAAAAATAACGGTGTAGGTTTTAACATAAAAAACAATGTCCAGATTACAAAACACTTTACAAAAATACACATTTTTTAAATGGGCTATTGTTCTGATGTAGTTAAACATTAATAAATCGTCGTGTTTAGAAAAGTTGCGTCTGGCACGTATTGGTGATCGCAATTGTCACACTTTTTTTGTCTCAGGCTATTTGCGCATTTTTCGTTGTTTTCTATACAGTTACATCTGTAGTAGACCAACTTACACGAATGACAAAATGTTTTTTCACGTCCTACTGGTTTCGGTATTAAATTGTTACATTCGCAGAGTATTGTACCTTTTTCCTGTTCCTCTGGAATGCTGTATTCTGTCGGGTCTTCATCTGAGTTGTCGGTGGTGTCTTCATCGTCCTTGTGTTTCCTGCTGGGAGGTTTGTCCTTTGTCGAGTTTTGGGAGCTGCCAGAGTCCCTTTCCCTTCTTTTTAGACCTTTATTTGTTCTTTCAGCTGTGAGTTGGCTTCTGTTTTCTTTTGTTTCCCTGATTGAACCGTCAAAATGGTCAATTTCTTGGTTGATATTTTTGTTACCTGTTTTGGATTTGTCCTCGTTTGGCGTAGAGTGAATCATCGGGTTATCAAGTTTTGGAAATGTCTCTTCACATGGAATGTACGGTCGTTCGAGCATTGGCGAGCTTTCATCGGAAGACTGATCCGATGCTCTTGTGGTCTTTGAGTTTTCTGATTCCCACGCTTGCGAAGTCACAACTCTCCGTTGTTGCCTGTACGGGCAGTCTTTTGCGATGTGGTCGTCTTCGGCGCAGCGACTGCATGTTTTTTTTTGACCTTCATAATTCAGCATGAATCTGTAATGTCCGAAGTAAATGAAAGATGGTGGCTTGACTTCTCTTAATAGAACCTTCTTGACTGTAAAGATTCTCCTTCCGTCTTTTTTTTGTCTCGTTCTATCTCGACCGTAGGTGGCTGGTTTCGAGATTCCTAGGCTTGCAAGAGCTTCTCTAATACTTTCTTGGGGGAAGTTAGGCGGTACCCATGAGACAGTTAACTCCGCATGTTCGTCACCATGAGCTATTGCACTGTTGATCCCTTCTACTTGTTCTAGTGCATTTGCCAATTTTATTGCTCCTTTCTTGTTTTCAACAGTAAAATCGACGATGCTTCCAGGGCGTTGAACTATGCCTTCAATTGCGCTTAGTGGCATTTTAATAGAAGTGAGTAGCTGATATATCTCTCCTCGTTTCATTGGTTGGGCGAACTTTGCAGTCACTTCACATTCTCTGCTGTAGTTTTCTGGAACTTTGAAAACCCACTGACTTTTCTTTTTGACCTTGTCTGCGTAGGTCATATTGTCTTACTAGTCCTGAAAAGGACTTTTTGGTAAGTAAGACTGGTTCTTGTTTTAAAGTTTTCAAACAAAACACTAAATATTGCTGTCTTTAGCTAGAATGATTCAACTTTCTAAAGATCCTATACAAGACCTTAACATGACATAATCGAACAACAAAACTAATAGCTCAGATTGAATTACCTTATTCAAATAGAATACCGCCAAGGTGCTGCCGCAGTGTTTTATACCGCTCGTCCTTTTTTGCTCTTGTTTCATTCAGCATACCCGCTATAAAATGCTAGGTTTATTCAATAGCTCCGCCACTAAGGGGCAGCATTTTTGCTGGCTAATGGGTTTTAATAAGAATATTACCAACAAAGCTAATATTCCACATAAAGGTAAACCACGTATGAAAGGAAGAATCGTAAAATATTGTGCTCTTTTCCGACGTCTTGATAATTTTATTTATTGCGCTTTCCCAAGGGAACAAAACACTGCAGACTCCATCACTGTGTCAGCTACAGTTTAGTTACTGATTTTCGTTGAGAAAACATGAAGCCAGAGCCTCCTACTTTCAACTTACCTCGAGCATGTGTAGAATGACTTCAAACTAACTTGCTTTTGTTTTAAAGTCATCTTCAGTACTGACTTTGGCAAGTTTTACAGTTGACGACGGCACGGAGCTTAGAGGAAGGTATGGGAATTGATATCTAGGTGGCACGACACGAAAAGCAAAGCGCTGGCCGGAACAGTCAACGGCAGCAAAGCGACGAGCCGTCAAGGGGTCCATCGGACTGAAGGAGACATGCAGGCGCGGATGATACTTACAATGGCATCGTTAACGACTGGGGTTCGATCCACGACGGGACTGCCGATGCATACGGGACGTAAATCGTTTCGCATTGATTTTTAGAAAAAAGAAGAGCAAAAGCTCAGATTGACTTACCTTATTCAAATAGAATACCGCCAAGGTGCTGCCGCAGTGTTTTATACCGCTCGTCCTTTTTTGCTCTTGTTTCATTCAGCATACCCGCTATAAAATGCTAGGTTTATTCAATAGCTCCGCCACTAAGGGGCAGCATTTTTGCTGGCTAATGGGTTTTAATAAGAATATTACCAACAAAGCTAATATTCCACATAAAGGTAAACCACGTATGAAAGGAAGAATCGTAAAATATTGTGCTCTTTTCCGACGTCTTGATAATTTTATTTATTGCGCTTTCCCAAGGGAACAAAACACTGCAGACTCCATCACTGTGTCAGCTACAGTTTAGTTACTGATTTTCGTTGAGAAAACATGAAGCCAGAGCCTCCTACTTTCAACTTACCTCGAGCATGTGTAGAATGACTTCAAACTAACTTGCTTTTGTTTTAAAGTCATCTTCAGTACTGACTTTGGCAAGTTTTACAGTTGACGACGGCACGGAGCTTAGAGGAAGGTATGGGAATTGATATCTAGGTGGCACGACACGAAAAGCAAAGCGCTGGCCGGAACAGTCAACGGCAGCAAAGCGACGAGCCGTCAAGGGGTCCATCGGACTGAAGGAGACATGCAGGCGCGGATGATACTTACAATGGCATCGTTAACGACTGGGGTTCGATCCACGACGGGACTGCCGATGCATACGGGACGTAAATCGTTTCGCATTGATTTTTAGAAAAAAGAAGAGCAAAAGCTCAGATTGACTTACCTTATTCAAATAGAATACCGCCAAGGTGCTGCCGCAGTGTTTTATACCGCTCGTCCTTTTTTGCTCTTGTTTCATTCAGCATACCCGCTATAAAATGCTAGGTTTATTCAATAGCTCCGCCACTAAGGGGCAGCATTTTTGCTGGCTAATGGGTTTTAATAAGAATATTACCAACAAAGCTAATATTCCACATAAAGGTAAACCACGTATGAAAGGAAGAATCGTAAAATATTGTGCTCTTTTCCGACGTCTTGATAATTTTATTTATTGCGCTTTCCCAAGGGAACAAAACACTGCAGACTCCATCACTGTGTCAGCTACAGTTTAGTTACTGATTTTCGTTGAGAAAACATGAAGCCAGAGCCTCCTACTTTCAACTTACCTCGAGCATGTGTAGAATGACTTCAAACTAACTTGCTTTTGTTTTAAAGTCATCTTCAGTACTGACTTTGGCAAGTTTTACAGTTGACGACGGCACGGAGCTTAGAGGAAGGTATGGGAATTGATATCTAGGTGGCACGACACGAAAAGCAAAGCGCTGGCCGGAACAGTCAACGGCAGCAAAGCGACGAGCCGTCAAGGGGTCCATCGGACTGAAGGAGACATGCAGGCGCGGATGATACTTACAATGGCATCGTTAACGACTGGGGTTCGATCCACGACGGGACTGCCGATGCATACGGGACGTAAATCGTTTCGCATTGATTTTTAGAAAAAAGAAGAGCAAAAGCTCAGATTGACTTACCTTATTCAAATAGAATACCGCCAAGGTGCTGCCGCAGTGTTTTATACCGCTCGTCCTTTTTTGCTCTTGTTTCATTCAGCATACCCGCTATAAAATGCTAGGTTTATTCAATAGCTCCGCCACTAAGGGGCAGCATTTTTGCTGGCTAATGGGTTTTAATAAGAATATTACCAACAAAGCTAATATTCCACATAAAGGTAAACCACGTATGAAAGGAAGAATCGTAAAATATTGTGCTCTTTTCCGACGTCTTGATAATTTTATTTATTGCGCTTTCCCAAGGGAACAAAACACTGCAGACTCCATCACTGTGTCAGCTACAGTTTAGTTACTGATTTTCGTTGAGAAAACATGAAGCCAGAGCCTCCTACTTTCAACTTACCTCGAGCATGTGTAGAATGACTTCAAACTAACTTGCTTTTGTTTTAAAGTCATCTTCAGTACTGACTTTGGCAAGTTTTACAGTTGACGACGGCACGGAGCTTAGAGGAAGGTATGGGAATTGATATCTAGGTGGCACGACACGAAAAGCAAAGCGCTGGCCGGAACAGTCAACGGCAGCAAAGCGACGAGCCGTCAAGGGGTCCATCGGACTGAAGGAGACATGCAGGCGCGGATGATACTTACAATGGCATCGTTAACGACTGGGGTTCGATCCACGACGGGACTGCCGATGCATACGGGACGTAAATCGTTTCGCATTGATTTTTAGAAAAAAGAAGAGCAAAAGCTCAGATTGACTTACCTTATTCAAATAGAATACCGCCAAGGTGCTGCCGCAGTGTTTTATACCGCTCGTCCTTTTTTGCTCTTGTTTCATTCAGCATACCCGCTATAAAATGCTAGGTTTATTCAATAGCTCCGCCACTAAGGGGCAGCATTTTTGCTGGCTAATGGGTTTTAATAAGAATATTACCAACAAAGCTAATATTCCACATAAAGGTAAACCACGTATGAAAGGAAGAATCGTAAAATATTGTGCTCTTTTCCGACGTCTTGATAATTTTATTTATTGCGCTTTCCCAAGGGAACAAAACACTGCAGACTCCATCACTGTGTCAGCTACAGTTTAGTTACTGATTTTCGTTGAGAAAACATGAAGCCAGAGCCTCCTACTTTCAACTTACCTCGAGCATGTGTAGAATGACTTCAAACTAACTTGCTTTTGTTTTAAAGTCATCTTCAGTACTGACTTTGGCAAGTTTTACAGTTGACGACGGCACGGAGCTTAGAGGAAGGTATGGGAATTGATATCTAGGTGGCACGACACGAAAAGCAAAGCGCTGGCCGGAACAGTCAACGGCAGCAAAGCGACGAGCCGTCAAGGGGTCCATCGGACTGAAGGAGACATGCAGGCGCGGATGATACTTACAATGGCATCGTTAACGACTGGGGTTCGATCCACGACGGGACTGCCGATGCATACGGGACGTAAATCGTTTCGCATTGATTTTTAGAAAAAAGAAGAGCAAATTGGTTTGTTTATTTGCACGCTAGTTTTTAACAGGCAAATAATAAAAAAAAACAAACAAAAGGTACACGGAAAAAAATATGAGAATACACGAAAAACAACTATTTACACAGTATAGTTTTTCGGTTCATGATTTTCAAATTGATACCAAAGGTGACCCACCTTCACTTCTAATAATCACACATAGCAACATAATCGCAATCAAATACGAAATACACCATTTGTTTATGTGCCATGCGGCAATGCTTGACAAGATATATACATAGTCGAAAAAACTTTAAAGGCACGAACATAGCGATGTAAAGACAATATACAATACAAATTACACTACGATTGAGTTTATACGATTACGGTGGCATTAAATCATTCAGTTTAAAAGCGGGGTCCAAACGCAATTCGAGCCTCCCACCTTCTACCATTTGATTGAATCTGTATTTAAATGCCCGGTCTATGCTTGTCACCAATTTGTCAAGGGTTGGAGGAGATTTGTTCTCATATATAGATTTGTTCCTAATTTTCCATATTTGGTGTTTAACCATGGTGATCAATGTGCTCAAAGTCTGGTCCATTATTTCGTTTTCGATCCGTTTAAAGTTAAAACTTTCCAAGTCCTCGATTTTTGTCATAGCCGGGTTGAGGTTGGCGAATTTTTGCGCAAACGTTTTTACTGTATCCCAAAGTCGCTTTATCTTGTCGCATTTTCGGAAAGTGTGGTAGTCGGTATCTGGACCAATGCCGCAAAATGCGCACGATGTATCTGAGTTTATTTGGAAAAAACCGCATTTTCCCCTAAAGGGTAGTAGATTCCACGCGCATCTGTAGTTGAAGGTTTTCAAATAATTTGGTAAAAACGGGTTATGAATCCTAGCCCATTTAACTCGGTTTTTTTCACTCGACTGCGTTTCTGGAGTGCTTTCTTTGATTATTCGTCTATACGTGTTTCCTAGTTTTGGACTGGCTAATTCAACTTTACTTAGTTTGTATTTTTCAACAATTTCCCGGATTTTCCAATAATAGGGACTTGGTTGTGCGATGTGCGGGATACTGTTTAGTTTCTGGACATCGAGTACATTAGCTAAAACGTGTCCTAATTGGTACTCCACATATCTATCGTGTGTTGACATTGGCTCGTTCATCACTCTGCCGAGGCAATACTTTTGTATCGATTTGACATAAGTCAGATCGGCGTAGACTTGGATGTTTGGCATTCGGTAGCCGCCTTCTAACTTATTGCGTTGTAAAATATCGATAGAAACAGTTGTTTCTTTGCCTTGCACGTACTGCAGAACATGATTATTTAATTTCCCAATTATGTCTTGGTCTGGGGGGTATGTTTTGGCAACCTGAGTAATTACTGGCAGGATTTTTGATTTTAATAAAACTGCTTTAGCTTCATAGGTGGCATAGTTTGTGCTCAAACTTTTTAGTTGCTCTTTTACCTTTGGAATTAAGTTTTCCCATTGTTGGCGTTCTATAACATTTCCGATTTCATATCCCAATAACTCTATACTTGTGTTTGTCCAGGATAGTTTGGGCAAGAGTGGGTTGTCTATCGGCTGATTCACAGCTAATCCTTTGGTTTTAGCTTCGTTTAAGGTTAAGCCAGATGCTTTTGAAAATCTGTCGACTAAATCGAGCGCGAGATGGATATCAGCAGGGTTTTTAAAACACAACGTTGTGTCATCAGCGTAATTTACGCATTTTACTTCTTTTCTGTCGCTTAACTGAGGACCTTTGATATGTGCAGTGTCATTGAGCTTAGACATTAAAGGCTCTACCGCTATTAAAAACAAGTGCAGGCTTAAGGGGTCTCCTTGTCTCACGCCTCGGTTCAATTTAAAATCTTTTGACAGGTGTCCGTTTAAAATTATTTTCGCGACGCTATCGCTATACAGATCTCTTATGCATGCACATAGTGTTTCTGGGAACCGCATTTCAGTCAACACTCTCATTAACCAATTATGTTCTATTGAATCGAAGGCTTTTTTAAAATCAAGGGATAAAAAATACAGGTTTTGCATTTTTCTTTTCGCATTATCATGTAAATCTCTTAAAAGGATCGTGGCTTCTGATAATTGTTTACCTTTTGTGGCGTACTGATGCTCATGTATCACTTCTTTGAGAGTTTCCCTTATTCTATTTGCCAGTATTTTTGTATATATTTTGTAGTCTAAGTTTAACAGGGTAATTGGTCGGTAGTTGTCTAGGTCTGCATCATCGCCTTTTTTATAAATTAGAGTTATGGCACCTTTCTTAATTTCTTTGGGGATTTTTTTCTCTTTAAACCAGTGTTTAAAGATTTCGCTCATTTTGTCACCTATTATATTCCAACAGGTTTTATAAAATTCACCGCTTAGTCCGTCCGGCCCAGGCGATTTCCCATTTGCAAGAGTCTTGACAACGTTTTGGATTTCGGCATTGCTTATTTCACAATCTAATTTTAGAGCACTTTCGTGCGAAATATGGCGCAGATTGCTCGAAATGAAAAAATCTTGTATTTCTACATCTGTTTTTCTTGACGAGTATAACTTGGTATAATAATTTTTTGTGGTTCGTAGCATTTCTCCCGGTACGCTGGTGGGCAAGCCGTTTTTGTCATATATTTCTTCGATATATGTTTGTGAACGTTTTTTATTAAAATGTGCAAAAAATTCCCGTGAGCCAATTTTTTCTTTACTTTCTCTGTTTTTTAAGATCGATTCATAAATTCGTTTCTTTCTATAATTTCTTAGTTCTCGTTTCGCTTCGACATATTTACAGTGGTTGGCCGGGTTGTCACCGAGTCGACTTTGTGCGGATTTCAAATTAGTCACTAAGTAATCTTCATACATTTTTCTTTCAGCGTGTCGGCCTTTTGTAAATTCCACAATTAATGCTTTTAACCTACGTTTGGTGTCCGTCCACCAATCACTGGGGGTTTTATATAAAAATTCTTGCAGCGTGCACCATTGTTTCCATTTGCATTCTAAAACTTCGAGAAATTCCTTATCTGCATAAGTTTGCGTATTACTCTTCCAGAGGCCGATACCTCTAGGAGGAGGGGCGGCGACATTTAAGTTTATTGTTATTTTTTCGTGGTCTGTCAAATGAGACGGTTGCTGGCTAATTTCTGTTGCGTGGAGATATTTTGACAGATAAAATCTGTCAAGGCGCGATTTGCTGATTCCGTTCTGCCACGTATAAATTTTCTTTTGGCCGTATATTTCCCGAAAATGATCTTTTAGATCATATGTTTCGCAGAGTTTCATTAGTTCGGTTTTTTTATATCGATTTCGAAGAGGGGGATGTTTGTCTAAAGTCAGGTCGTCGACAATATTAAAGTCGCCGGCTAGGACTGTGGGCAATTTTCCATCGACATACTGGTACATTTGTTTAAAAAATCTATCGTTTTCGCGAATATCTCCGGAATTTACGTTTGGTGCGTAAATATTTATTACTTTTAAAAGGTGACCATGTATTGATAAAACCGCACTGATTATTCTACCCTCTACGTCGTGATTTACTTCTTTGAATGTAATTGCAGGGTGATTGATTAGAATTGCGACTCCCTTGTCTTGGAATTTCTTTTTGGGTGCCGAATTAAAAAGCGCTTTTGACTCACCCCATTCCTTGCACCAATCATTTTCTTTATCAGGGGGACATTTGGTTTCTTGTAGTAGAAAAATGTGGGCCTTATCTTTCTTTAAGGTGCTAAAAAGCTCTGCACGTTTTGCCTTATCATTTAACCCGTGGCAGTTTAGGGTGCAAATTTTAAGGTAGCAAGTCATTGTTTTTGAAGTGATAAAAGTTGATTCCAGATAAAAAAACGTTCGTTCTACTGATATAAAAAATAACGGTGTAGGTTTTAACATAAAAAACAATGTCCAGATTACAAAACACTTTACAAAAATACACATTTTTTAAATGGGCTATTGTTCTGATGTAGTTAAACATTAATAAATCGTCGTGTTTAGAAAAGTTGCGTCTGGCACGTATTGGTGATCGCAATTGTCACACTTTTTTTGTCTCAGGCTATTTGCGCATTTTTCGTTGTTTTCTATACAGTTACATCTGTAGTAGACCAACTTACACGAATGACAAAATGTTTTTTCACGTCCTACTGGTTTCGGTATTAAATTGTTACATTCGCAGAGTATTGTACCTTTTTCCTGTTCCTCTGGAATGCTGTATTCTGTCGGGTCTTCATCTGAGTTGTCGGTGGTGTCTTCATCGTCCTTGTGTTTCCTGCTGGGAGGTTTGTCCTTTGTCGAGTTTTGGGAGCTGCCAGAGTCCCTTTCCCTTCTTTTTAGACCTTTATTTGTTCTTTCAGCTGTGAGTTGGCTTCTGTTTTCTTTTGTTTCCCTGATTGAACCGTCAAAATGGTCAATTTCTTGGTTGATATTTTTGTTACCTGTTTTGGATTTGTCCTCGTTTGGCGTAGAGTGAATCATCGGGTTATCAAGTTTTGGAAATGTCTCTTCACATGGAATGTACGGTCGTTCGAGCATTGGCGAGCTTTCATCGGAAGACTGATCCGATGCTCTTGTGGTCTTTGAGTTTTCTGATTCCCACGCTTGCGAAGTCACAACTCTCCGTTGTTGCCTGTACGGGCAGTCTTTTGCGATGTGGTCGTCTTCGGCGCAGCGACTGCATGTTTTTTTTTGACCTTCATAATTCAGCATGAATCTGTAATGTCCGAAGTAAATGAAAGATGGTGGCTTGACTTCTCTTAATAGAACCTTCTTGACTGTAAAGATTCTCCTTCCGTCTTTTTTTTGTCTCGTTCTATCTCGACCGTAGGTGGCTGGTTTCGAGATTCCTAGGCTTGCAAGAGCTTCTCTAATACTTTCTTGGGGGAAGTTAGGCGGTACCCATGAGACAGTTAACTCCGCATGTTCGTCACCATGAGCTATTGCACTGTTGATCCCTTCTACTTGTTCTAGTGCATTTGCCAATTTTATTGCTCCTTTCTTGTTTTCAACAGTAAAATCGACGATGCTTCCAGGGCGTTGAACTATGCCTTCAATTGCGCTTAGTGGCATTTTAATAGAAGTGAGTAGCTGATATATCTCTCCTCGTTTCATTGGTTGGGCGAACTTTGCAGTCACTTCACATTCTCTGCTGTAGTTTTCTGGAACTTTGAAAACCCACTGACTTTTCTTTTTGACCTTGTCTGCGTAGGTCATATTGTCTTACTAGTCCTGAAAAGGACTTTTTGGTAAGTAAGACTGGTTCTTGTTTTAAAGTTTTCAAACAAAACACTAAATATTGCTGTCTTTAGCTAGAATGATTCAACTTTCTAAAGATCCTATACAAGACCTTAACATGACATAATCGAACAACAAAACTAATAGCTCAGATTGAATTACCTTATTCAAATAGAATACCGCCAAGGTGCTGCCGCAGTGTTTTATACCGCTCGTCCTTTTTTGCTCTTGTTTCATTCAGCATACCCGCTATAAAATGCTAGGTTTATTCAATAGCTCCGCCACTAAGGGGCAGCATTTTTGCTGGCTAATGGGTTTTAATAAGAATATTACCAACAAAGCTAATATTCCACATAAAGGTAAACCACGTATGAAAGGAAGAATCGTAAAATATTGTGCTCTTTTCCGACGTCTTGATAAATTTATTTATTGCGCTTTCCCAAGGGAACAAAACACTGCAGACTCCATCACTGTGTCAGCTACAGTTTAGTTACTGATTTTCGTTGAGAAAACATGAAGCCAGAGCCTCCTACTTTCAACTTACCTCGAGCATGTGTAGAATGACTTCAAACTAACTTGCTTTTGTTTTAAAGTCATCTTCAGTACTGACTTTGGCAAGTTTTACAGTTGACGACGGCACGGAGCTTAGAGGAAGGTATGGGAATTGATATCTAGGTGGCACGACACGAAAAGCAAAGCGCTGGCCGGAACAGTCAACGGCAGCAAAGCGACGAGCCGTCAAGGGGTCCATCGGACTGAAGGAGACATGCAGGCGCGGATGATACTTACAATGGCATCGTTAACGACTGGGGTTCGATCCACGACGGGACTGCCGATGCATACGGGACGTAAATCGTTTCGCATTGATTTTTAGAAAAAAGAAGAGCAAAAGCTCAGATTGACTTACCTTATTCAAATAGAATACCGCCAAGGTGCTGCCGCAGTGTTTTATACCGCTCGTCCTTTTTTGCTCTTGTTTCATTCAGCATACCCGCTATAAAATGCTAGGTTTATTCAATAGCTCCGCCACTAAGGGGCAGCATTTTTGCTGGCTAATGGGTTTTAATAAGAATATTACCAACAAAGCTAATATTCCACATAAAGGTAAACCACGTATGAAAGGAAGAATCGTAAAATATTGTGCTCTTTTCCGACGTCTTGATAAATTTATTTATTGCGCTTTCCCAAGGGAACAAAACACTGCAGACTCCATCACTGTGTCAGCTACAGTTTAGTTACTGATTTTCGTTGAGAAAACATGAAGCCAGAGCCTCCTACTTTCAACTTACCTCGAGCATGTGTAGAATGACTTCAAACTAACTTGCTTTTGTTTTAAAGTCATCTTCAGTACTGACTTTGGCAAGTTTTACAGTTGACGACGGCACGGAGCTTAGAGGAAGGTATGGGAATTGATATCTAGGTGGCACGACACGAAAAGCAAAGCGCTGGCCGGAACAGTCAACGGCAGCAAAGCGACGAGCCGTCAAGGGGTCCATCGGACTGAAGGAGACATGCAGGCGCGGATGATACTTACAATGGCATCGTTAACGACTGGGGTTCGATCCACGACGGGACTGCCGATGCATACGGGACGTAAATCGTTTCGCATTGATTTTTAGAAAAAAGAAGAGCAAAAGCTCAGATTGACTTACCTTATTCAAATAGAATACCGCCAAGGTGCTGCCGCAGTGTTTTATACCGCTCGTCCTTTTTTGCTCTTGTTTCATTCAGCATACCCGCTATAAAATGCTAGGTTTATTCAATAGCTCCGCCACTAAGGGGCAGCATTTTTGCTGGCTAATGGGTTTTAATAAGAATATTACCAACAAAGCTAATATTCCACATAAAGGTAAACCACGTATGAAAGGAAGAATCGTAAAATATTGTGCTCTTTTCCGACGTCTTGATAATTTTATTTATTGCGCTTTCCCAAGGGAACAAAACACTGCAGACTCCATCACTGTGTCAGCTACAGTTTAGTTACTGATTTTCGTTGAGAAAACATGAAGCCAGAGCCTCCTACTTTCAACTTACCTCGAGCATGTGTAGAATGACTTCAAACTAACTTGCTTTTGTTTTAAAGTCATCTTCAGTACTGACTTTGGCAAGTTTTACAGTTGACGACGGCACGGAGCTTAGAGGAAGGTATGGGAATTGATATCTAGGTGGCACGACACGAAAAGCAAAGCGCTGGCCGGAACAGTCAACGGCAGCAAAGCGACGAGCCGTCAAGGGGTCCATCGGACTGAAGGAGACATGCAGGCGCGGATGATACTTACAATGGCATCGTTAACGACTGGGGTTCGATCCACGACGGGACTGCCGATGCATACGGGACGTAAATCGTTTCGCATTGATTTTTAGAAAAAAGAAGAGCAAAAGCTCAGATTGACTTACCTTATTCAAATAGAATACCGCCAAGGTGCTGCCGCAGTGTTTTATACCGCTCGTCCTTTTTTGCTCTTGTTTCATTCAGCATACCCGCTATAAAATGCTAGGTTTATTCAATAGCTCCGCCACTAAGGGGCAGCATTTTTGCTGGCTAATGGGTTTTAATAAGAATATTACCAACAAAGCTAATATTCCACATAAAGGTAAACCACGTATGAAAGGAAGAATCGTAAAATATTGTGCTCTTTTCCGACGTCTTGATAATTTTATTTATTGCGCTTTCCCAAGGGAACAAAACACTGCAGACTCCATCACTGTGTCAGCTACAGTTTAGTTACTGATTTTCGTTGAGAAAACATGAAGCCAGAGCCTCCTACTTTCAACTTACCTCGAGCATGTGTAGAATGACTTCAAACTAACTTGCTTTTGTTTTAAAGTCATCTTCAGTACTGACTTTGGCAAGTTTTACAGTTGACGACGGCACGGAGCTTAGAGGAAGGTATGGGAATTGATATCTAGGTGGCACGACACGAAAAGCAAAGCGCTGGCCGGAACAGTCAACGGCAGCAAAGCGACGAGCCGTCAAGGGGTCCATCGGACTGAAGGAGACATGCAGACGCGGATGATACTTACAATGGCATCGTTAACGACTGGGGTTCGATCCACGACGGGACTGCCGATGCATACGGGACGTAAATCGTTTCGCATTGATTTTTAGAAAAAAGAAGAGCAAAAGCTCAGATTGACTTACCTTATTCAAATAGAATACCGCCAAGGTGCTGCCGCAGTGTTTTATACCGCTCGTCCTTTTTTGCTCTTGTTTCATTCAGCATACCCGCTATAAAATGCTAGGTTTATTCAATAGCTCCGCCACTAAGGGGCAGCATTTTTGCTGGCTAATGGGTTTTAATAAGAATATTACCAACAAAGCTAATATTCCACATAAAGGTAAACCACGTATGAAAGGAAGAATCGTAAAATATTGTGCTCTTTTCCGACGTCTTGATAATTTTATTTATTGCGCTTTCCCAAGGGAACAAAACACTGCAGACTCCATCACTGTGTCAGCTACAGTTTAGTTACTGATTTTCGTTGAGAAAACATGAAGCCAGAGCCTCCTACTTTCAACTTACCTCGAGCATGTGTAGAATGACTTCAAACTAACTTGCTTTTGTTTTAAAGTCATCTTCAGTACTGACTTTGGCAAGTTTTACAGTTGACGACGGCACGGAGCTTAGAGGAAGGTATGGGAATTGATATCTAGGTGGCACGACACGAAAAGCAAAGCGCTGGCCGGAACAGTCAACGGCAGCAAAGCGACGAGCCGTCAAGGGGTCCATCGGACTGAAGGAGACATGCAGGCGCGGATGATACTTACAATGGCATCGTTAACGACTGGGGTTCGATCCACGACGGGACTGCCGATGCATACGGGACGTAAATCGTTTCGCATTGATTTTTAGAAAAAAGAAGAGCAAAAGCTCAGATTGACTTACCTTATTCAAATAGAATACCGCCAAGGTGCTGCCGCAGTGTTTTATACCGCTCGTCCTTTTTTGCTCTTGTTTCATTCAGCATACCCGCTATAAAATGCTAGGTTTATTCAATAGCTCCGCCACTAAGGGGCAGCATTTTTGCTGGCTAATGGGTTTTAATAAGAATATTACCAACAAAGCTAATATTCCACATAAAGGTAAACCACGTATGAAAGGAAGAATCGTAAAATATTGTGCTCTTTTCCGACGTCTTGATAATTTTATTTATTGCGCTTTCCCAAGGGAACAAAACACTGCAGACTCCATCACTGTGTCAGCTACAGTTTAGTTACTGATTTTCGTTGAGAAAACATGAAGCCAGAGCCTCCTACTTTCAACTTACCTCGAGCATGTGTAGAATGACTTCAAACTAACTTGCTTTTGTTTTAAAGTCATCTTCAGTACTGACTTTGGCAAGTTTTACAGTTGACGACGGCACGGAGCTTAGAGGAAGGTATGGGAATTGATATCTAGGTGGCACGACACGAAAAGCAAAGCGCTGGCCGGAACAGTCAACGGCAGCAAAGCGACGAGCCGTCAAGGGGTCCATCGGACTGAAGGAGACATGCAGACGCGGATGATACTTACAATGGCATCGTTAACGACTGGGGTTCGATCCACGACGGGACTGCCGATGCATACGGGACGTAAATCGTTTCGCATTGATTTTTAGAAAAAAGAAGAGCAAAAGCTCAGATTGACTTACCTTATTCAAATAGAATACCGCCAAGGTGCTGCCGCAGTGTTTTATACCGCTCGTCCTTTTTTGCTCTTGTTTCATTCAGCATACCCGCTATAAAATGCTAGGTTTATTCAATAGCTCCGCCACTAAGGGGCAGCATTTTTGCTGGCTAATGGGTTTTAATAAGAATATTACCAACAAAGCTAATATTCCACATAAAGGTAAACCACGTATGAAAGGAAGAATCGTAAAATATTGTGCTCTTTTCCGACGTCTTGATAATTTTATTTATTGCGCTTTCCCAAGGGAACAAAACACTGCAGACTCCATCACTGTGTCAGCTACAGTTTAGTTACTGATTTTCGTTGAGAAAACATGAAGCCAGAGCCTCCTACTTTCAACTTACCTCGAGCATGTGTAGAATGACTTCAAACTAACTTGCTTTTGTTTTAAAGTCATCTTCAGTACTGACTTTGGCAAGTTTTACAGTTGACGACGGCACGGAGCTTAGAGGAAGGTATGGGAATTGATATCTAGGTGGCACGACACGAAAAGCAAAGCGCTGGCCGGAACAGTCAACGGCAGCAAAGCGACGAGCCGTCAAGGGGTCCATCGGACTGAAGGAGACATGCAGGCGCGGATGATACTTACAATGGCATCGTTAACGACTGGGGTTCGATCCACGACGGGACTGCCGATGCATACGGGACGTAAATCGTTTCGCATTGATTTTTAGAAAAAAGAAGAGCAAATTGGTTTGTTTATTTGCACGCTAGTTTTTAACACGCAAATAATAAAAAAAAACAAACAAAAGGTACACGGAACAAAATATGAGAATACACGAAAAACAACTATTTACACAGTATAGTTTTTCGGTTCATGATTTTCAAATTGATACCAAAGGTGACCCACCTTCACTTCTAATAATCACACATAGCAACATAATCGCAATCAAATACGAAATACACCATTTGTTTATGTGCCATGCGGCAATGCTTGACAAGATATATACATAGTCGAAAAAACTTTAAAGGCACGAACATAGCGATGTAAAGACAATATACAATACAAATTACACTACGATTGAGTTTATACGATTACGGTGGCATTAAATCATTCAGTTTAAAAGCGGGGTCCAAACGCAATTCGAGCCTCCCACCTTCTACCATTTGATTGAATCTGTATTTAAATGCCCGGTCTATGCTTGTCACCAATTTGTCAAGGGTTGGAGGAGATTTGTTCTCATATATAGATTTGTTCCTAATTTTCCATATTTGGTGTTTAACCATGGTGATCAATGTGCTCAAAGTCTGGTCCATTATTTCGTTTTCGATCCGTTTAAAGTTAAAACTTTCCAAGTCCTCGATTTTTGTCATAGCCGGGTTGAGGTTGGCGAATTTTTGCGCAAACGTTTTTACTGTATCCCAAAGTCGCTTTATCTTGTCGCATTTTCGGAAAGTGTGGTAGTCGGTATCTGGACCAATGCCGCAAAATGCGCACGATGTATCTGAGTTTATTTGGAAAAAACCGCATTTTCCCCTAAAGGGTAGTAGATTCCACGCGCATCTGTAGTTGAAGGTTTTCAAATAATTTGGTAAAAACGGGTTATGAATCCTAGCCCATTTAACTCGGTTTTTTTCACTCGACTGCGTTTCTGGAGTGCTTTCTTTGATTATTCGTCTATACGTGTTTCCTAGTTTTGGACTGGCTAATTCAACTTTACTTAGTTTGTATTTTTCAACAATTTCCCGGATTTTCCAATAATAGGGACTTGGTTGTGCGATGTGCGGGATACTGTTTAGTTTCTGGACATCGAGTACATTAGCTAAAACGTGTCCTAATTGGTACTCCACATATCTATCGTGTGTTGACATTGGCTCGTTCATCACTCTGCCGAGGCAATACTTTTGTATCGATTTGACATAAGTCAGATCGGCGTAGACTTGGATGTTTGGCATTCGGTAGCCGCCTTCTAACTTATTGCGTTGTAAAATATCGATAGAAACAGTTGTTTCTTTGCCTTGCACGTACTGCAGAACATGATTATTTAATTTCCCAATTATGTCTTGGTCTGGGGGGTATGTTTTGGCAACCTGAGTAATTACTGGCAGGATTTTTGATTTTAATAAAACTGCTTTAGCTTCATAGGTGGCATAGTTTGTGCTCAAACTTTTTAGTTGCTCTTTTACCTTTGGAATTAAGTTTTCCCATTGTTGGCGTTCTATAACATTTCCGATTTCATATCCCAATAACTCTATACTTGTGTTTGTCCAGGATAGTTTGGGCAAGAGTGGGTTGTCTATCGGCTGATTCACAGCTAATCCTTTGGTTTTAGCTTCGTTTAAGGTTAAGCCAGATGCTTTTGAAAATCTGTCGACTAAATCGAGCGCGAGATGGATATCAGCAGGGTTTTTAAAACACAACGTTGTGTCATCAGCGTAATTTACGCATTTTACTTCTTTTCTGTCGCTTAACTGAGGACCTTTGATATGTGCAGTGTCATTGAGCTTAGACATTAAAGGCTCTACCGCTATTAAAAACAAGTGCAGGCTTAAGGGGTCTCCTTGTCTCACGCCTCGGTTCAATTTAAAATCTTTTGACAGGTGTCCGTTTAAAATTATTTTCGCGACGCTATCGCTATACAGATCTCTTATGCATGCACATAGTGTTTCTGGGAACCGCATTTCAGTCAACACTCTCATTAACCAATTATGTTCTATTGAATCGAAGGCTTTTTTAAAATCAAGGGATAAAAAATACAGGTTTTGCATTTTTCTTTTCGCATTATCATGTAAATCTCTTAAAAGGATCGTGGCTTCTGATAATTGTTTACCTTTTGTGGCGTACTGATGCTCATGTATCACTTCTTTGAGAGTTTCCCTTATTCTATTTGCCAGTATTTTTGTATATATTTTGTAGTCTAAGTTTAACAGGGTAATTGGTCGGTAGTTGTCTAGGTCTGCATCATCGCCTTTTTTATAAATTAGAGTTATGGCACCTTTCTTAATTTCTTTGGGGATTTTTTTCTCTTTAAACCAGTGTTTAAAGATTTCGCTCATTTTGTCACCTATTATATTCCAACAGGTTTTATAAAATTCACCGCTTAGTCCGTCCGGCCCAGGCGATTTCCCATTTGCAAGAGTCTTGACAACGTTTTGGATTTCGGCATTGCTTATTTCACAATCTAATTTTAGAGCACTTTCGTGCGAAATATGGCGCAGATTGCTCGAAATGAAAAAATCTTGTATTTCTACATCTGTTTTTCTTGACGAGTATAACTTGGTATAATAATTTTTTGTGGTTCGTAGCATTTCTCCCGGTACGCTGGTGGGCAAGCCGTTTTTGTCATATATTTCTTCGATATATGTTTGTGAACGTTTTTTATTAAAATGTGCAAAAAATTCCCGTGAGCCAATTTTTTCTTTACTTTCTCTGTTTTTTAAGATCGATTCATAAATTCGTTTCTTTCTATAATTTCTTAGTTCTCGTTTCGCTTCGACATATTTACAGTGGTTGGCCGGGTTGTCACCGAGTCGACTTTGTGCGGATTTCAAATTAGTCACTAAGTAATCTTCATACATTTTTCTTTCAGCGTGTCGGCCTTTTGTAAATTCCACAATTAATGCTTTTAACCTACGTTTGGTGTCCGTCCACCAATCACTGGGGGTTTTATATAAAAATTCTTGCAGCGTGCACCATTGTTTCCATTTGCATTCTAAAACTTCGAGAAATTCCTTATCTGCATAAGTTTGCGTATTACTCTTCCAGAGGCCGATACCTCTAGGAGGAGGGGCGGCGACATTTAAGTTTATTGTTATTTTTTCGTGGTCTGTCAAATGAGACGGTTGCTGGCTAATTTCTGTTGCGTGGAGATATTTTGACAGATAAAATCTGTCAAGGCGCGATTTGCTGATTCCGTTCTGCCACGTATAAATTTTCTTTTGGCCGTATATTTCCCGAAAATGATCTTTTAGATCATATGTTTCGCAGAGTTTCATTAGTTCGGTTTTTTTATATCGATTTCGAAGAGGGGGATGTTTGTCTAAAGTCAGGTCGTCGACAATATTAAAGTCGCCGGCTAGGACTGTGGGCAATTTTCCATCGACATACTGGTACATTTGTTTAAAAAATCTATCGTTTTCGCGAATATCTCCGGAATTTACGTTTGGTGCGTAAATATTTATTACTTTTAAAAGGTGACCATGTATTGATAAAACCGCACTGATTATTCTACCCTCTACGTCGTGATTTACTTCTTTGAATGTAATTGCAGGGTGATTGATTAGAATTGCGACTCCCTTGTCTTGGAATTTCTTTTTGGGTGCCGAATTAAAAAGCGCTTTTGACTCACCCCATTCCTTGCACCAATCATTTTCTTTATCAGGGGGACATTTGGTTTCTTGTAGTAGAAAAATGTGGGCCTTATCTTTCTTTAAGGTGCTAAAAAGCTCTGCACGTTTTGCCTTATCATTTAACCCGTGGCAGTTTAGGGTGCAAATTTTAAGGTAGCAAGTCATTGTTTTTGAAGTGATAAAAGTTGATTCCAGATAAAAAAACGTTCGTTCTACTGATATAAAAAATAACGGTGTAGGTTTTAACATAAAAAACAATGTCCAGATTACAAAACACTTTACAAAAATACACATTTTTTAAATGGGCTATTGTTCTGATGTAGTTAAACATTAATAAATCGTCGTGTTTAGAAAAGTTGCGTCTGGCACGTATTGGTGATCGCAATTGTCACACTTTTTTTGTCTCAGGCTATTTGCGCATTTTTCGTTGTTTTCTATACAGTTACATCTGTAGTAGACCAACTTACACGAATGACAAAATGTTTTTTCACGTCCTACTGGTTTCGGTATTAAATTGTTACATTCGCAGAGTATTGTACCTTTTTCCTGTTCCTCTGGAATGCTGTATTCTGTCGGGTCTTCATCTGAGTTGTCGGTGGTGTCTTCATCGTCCTTGTGTTTCCTGCTGGGAGGTTTGTCCTTTGTCGAGTTTTGGGAGCTGCCAGAGTCCCTTTCCCTTCTTTTTAGACCTTTATTTGTTCTTTCAGCTGTGAGTTGGCTTCTGTTTTCTTTTGTTTCCCTGATTGAACCGTCAAAATGGTCAATTTCTTGGTTGATATTTTTGTTACCTGTTTTGGATTTGTCCTCGTTTGGCGTAGAGTGAATCATCGGGTTATCAAGTTTTGGAAATGTCTCTTCACATGGAATGTACGGTCGTTCGAGCATTGGCGAGCTTTCATCGGAAGACTGATCCGATGCTCTTGTGGTCTTTGAGTTTTCTGATTCCCACGCTTGCGAAGTCACAACTCTCCGTTGTTGCCTGTACGGGCAGTCTTTTGCGATGTGGTCGTCTTCGGCGCAGCGACTGCATGTTTTTTTTTGACCTTCATAATTCAGCATGAATCTGTAATGTCCGAAGTAAATGAAAGATGGTGGCTTGACTTCTCTTAATAGAACCTTCTTGACTGTAAAGATTCTCCTTCCGTCTTTTTTTTGTCTCGTTCTATCTCGACCGTAGGTGGCTGGTTTCGAGATTCCTAGGCTTGCAAGAGCTTCTCTAATACTTTCTTGGGGGAAGTTAGGCGGTACCCATGAGACAGTTAACTCCGCATGTTCGTCACCATGAGCTATTGCACTGTTGATCCCTTCTACTTGTTCTAGTGCATTTGCCAATTTTATTGCTCCTTTCTTGTTTTCAACAGTAAAATCGACGATGCTTCCAGGGCGTTGAACTATGCCTTCAATTGCGCTTAGTGGCATTTTAATAGAAGTGAGTAGCTGATATATCTCTCCTCGTTTCATTGGTTGGGCGAACTTTGCAGTCACTTCACATTCTCTGCTGTAGTTTTCTGGAACTTTGAAAACCCACTGACTTTTCTTTTTGACCTTGTCTGCGTAGGTCATATTGTCTTACTAGTCCTGAAAAGGACTTTTTGGTAAGTAAGACTGGTTCTTGTTTTAAAGTTTTCAAACAAAACACTAAATATTGCTGTCTTTAGCTAGAAGGATTCAACTTTCTAAAGATCCTATACAAGACCTTAACATGACATAATCGAACAACAAAACTAATAGCTCAGATTGAATTACCTTATTCAAATAGAATACCGCCAAGGTGCTGCCGCAGTGTTTTATACCGCTCGTCCTTTTTTGCTCTTGTTTCATTCAGCATACCCGCTATAAAATGCTAGGTTTATTCAATAGCTCCGCCACTAAGGGGCAGCATTTTTGCTGGCTAATGGGTTTTAATAAGAATATTACCAACAAAGCTAATATTCCACATAAAGGTAAACCACGTATGAAAGGAAGAATCGTAAAATATTGTGCTCTTTTCCGACGTCTTGATAATTTTATTTATTGCGCTTTCCCAAGGGAACAAAACACTGCAGACTCCATCACTGTGTCAGCTACAGTTTAGTTACTGATTTTCGTTGAGAAAACATGAAGCCAGAGCCTCCTACTTTCAACTTACCTCGAGCATGTGTAGAATGACTTCAAACTAACTTGCTTTTGTTTTAAAGTCATCTTCAGTACTGACTTTGGCAAGTTTTACAGTTGACGACGGCACGGAGCTTAGAGGAAGGTATGGGAATTGATATCTAGGTGGCACGACACGAAAAGCAAAGCGCTGGCCGGAACAGTCAACGGCAGCAAAGCGACGAGCCGTGAAGGGGTCCATCGGACTGAAGGAGACATGCAGGCGCGGATGATACTTACAATGGCATCGTTAACGACTGGGGTTCGATCCACGACGGGAGTGCCGATGCATACGGGACGTAAATCGTTTCGCATTGATTTTTAGAAAAAAGAAGAGCAAAAGCTCAGATTGACTTACCTTATTCAAATAGAATACCGCCAAGGTGCTGCCGCAGTGTTTTATACCGCTCGTCCTTTTTTGCTCTTGTTTCATTCAGCATACCCGCTATAAAATGCTAGGTTTATTCAATAGCTCCGCCACTAAGGGGCAGCATTTTTGCTGGCTAATGGGTTTTAATAAGAATATTACCAACAAAGCTAATATTCCACATAAAGGTAAACCACGTATGAAAGGAAGAATCGTAAAATATTGTGCTCTTTTCCGACGTCTTGATAAATTTATTTATTGCGCTTTCCCAAGGGAACAAAACACTGCAGACTCCATCACTGTGTCAGCTACAGTTTAGTTACTGATTTTCGTTGAGAAAACATGAAGCCAGAGCCTCCTACTTTCAACTTACCTCGAGCATGTGTAGAATGACTTCAAACTAACTTGCTTTTGTTTTAAAGTCATCTTCAGTACTGACTTTGGCAAGTTTTACAGTTGACGACGGCACGGAGCTTAGAGGAAGGTATGGGAATTGATATCTAGGTGGCACGACACGAAAAGCAAAGCGCTGGCCGGAACAGTCAACGGCAGCAAAGCGACGAGCCGTCAAGGGGTCCATCGGACTGAAGGAGACATGCAGGCGCGGATGATACTTACAATGGCATCGTTAACGACTGGGGTTCGATCCACGACGGGACTGCCGATGCATACGGGACGTAAATCGTTTCGCATTGATTTTTAGAAAAAAGAAGAGCAAAAGCTCAGATTGACTTACCTTATTCAAATAGAATACCGCCAAGGTGCTGCCGCAGTGTTTTATACCGCTCGTCCTTTTTTGCTCTTGTTTCATTCAGCATACCCGCTATAAAATGCTAGGTTTATTCAATAGCTCCGCCACTAAGGGGCAGCATTTTTGCTGGCTAATGGGTTTTAATAAGAATATTACCAACAAAGCTAATATTCCACATAAAGGTAAACCACGTATGAAAGGAAGAATCGTAAAATATTGTGCTCTTTTCCGACGTCTTGATAATTTTATTTATTGCGCTTTCCCAAGGGAACAAAACACTGCAGACTCCATCACTGTGTCAGCTACAGTTTAGTTACTGATTTTCGTTGAGAAAACATGAAGCCAGAGCCTCCTACTTTCAACTTACCTCGAGCATGTGTAGAATGACTTCAAACTAACTTGCTTTTGTTTTAAAGTCATCTTCAGTACTGACTTTGGCAAGTTTTACAGTTGACGACGGCACGGAGCTTAGAGGAAGGTATGGGAATTGATATCTAGGTGGCACGACACGAAAAGCAAAGCGCTGGCCGGAACAGTCAACGGCAGCAAAGCGACGAGCCGTCAAGGGGTCCATCGGACTGAAGGAGACATGCAGGCGCGGATGATACTTACAATGGCATCGTTAACGACTGGGGTTCGATCCACGACGGGACTGCCGATGCATACGGGACGTAAATCGTTTCGCATTGATTTTTAGAAAAAAGAAGAGCAAAAGCTCAGATTGACTTACCTTATTCAAATAGAATACCGCCAAGGTGCTGCCGCAGTGTTTTATACCGCTCGTCCTTTTTTGCTCTTGTTTCATTCAGCATACCCGCTATAAAATGCTAGGTTTATTCAATAGCTCCGCCACTAAGGGGCAGCATTTTTGCTGGCTAATGGGTTTTAATAAGAATATTACCAACAAAGCTAATATTCCACATAAAGGTAAACCACGTATGAAAGGAAGAATCGTAAAATATTGTGCTCTTTTCCGACGTCTTGATAATTTTATTTATTGCGCTTTCCCAAGGGAACAAAACACTGCAGACTCCATCACTGTGTCAGCTACAGTTTAGTTACTGATTTTCGTTGAGAAAACATGAAGCCAGAGCCTCCTACTTTCAACTTACCTCGAGCATGTGTAGAATGACTTCAAACTAACTTGCTTTTGTTTTAAAGTCATCTTCAGTACTGACTTTGGCAAGTTTTACAGTTGACGACGGCACGGAGCTTAGAGGAAGGTATGGGAATTGATATCTAGGTGGCACGACACGAAAAGCAAAGCGCTGGCCGGAACAGTCAACGGCAGCAAAGCGACGAGCCGTCAAGGGGTCCATCGGACTGAAGGAGACATGCAGACGCGGATGATACTTACAATGGCATCGTTAACGACTGGGGTTCGATCCACGACGGGACTGCCGATGCATACGGGACGTAAATCGTTTCGCATTGATTTTTAGAAAAAAGAAGAGCAAAAGCTCAGATTGACTTACCTTATTCAAATAGAATACCGCCAAGGTGCTGCCGCAGTGTTTTATACCGCTCGTCCTTTTTTGCTCTTGTTTCATTCAGCATACCCGCTATAAAATGCTAGGTTTATTCAATAGCTCCGCCACTAAGGGGCAGCATTTTTGCTGGCTAATGGGTTTTAATAAGAATATTACCAACAAAGCTAATATTCCACATAAAGGTAAACCACGTATGAAAGGAAGAATCGTAAAATATTGTGCTCTTTTCCGACGTCTTGATAATTTTATTTATTGCGCTTTCCCAAGGGAACAAAACACTGCAGACTCCATCACTGTGTCAGCTACAGTTTAGTTACTGATTTTCGTTGAGAAAACATGAAGCCAGAGCCTCCTACTTTCAACTTACCTCGAGCATGTGTAGAATGACTTCAAACTAACTTGCTTTTGTTTTAAAGTCATCTTCAGTACTGACTTTGGCAAGTTTTACAGTTGACGACGGCACGGAGCTTAGAGGAAGGTATGGGAATTGATATCTAGGTGGCACGACACGAAAAGCAAAGCGCTGGCCGGAACAGTCAACGGCAGCAAAGCGACGAGCCGTCAAGGGGTCCATCGGACTGAAGGAGACATGCAGGCGCGGATGATACTTACAATGGCATCGTTAACGACTGGGGTTCGATCCACGACGGGACTGCCGATGCATACGGGACGTAAATCGTTTCGCATTGATTTTTAGAAAAAAGAAGAGCAAAAGCTCAGATTGACTTACCTTATTCAAATAGAATACCGCCAAGGTGCTGCCGCAGTGTTTTATACCGCTCGTCCTTTTTTGCTCTTGTTTCATTCAGCATACCCGCTATAAAATGCTAGGTTTATTCAATAGCTCCGCCACTAAGGGGCAGCATTTTTGCTGGCTAATGGGTTTTAATAAGAATATTACCAACAAAGCTAATATTCCACATAAAGGTAAACCACGTATGAAAGGAAGAATCGTAAAATATTGTGCTCTTTTCCGACGTCTTGATAATTTTATTTATTGCGCTTTCCCAAGGGAACAAAACACTGCAGACTCCATCACTGTGTCAGCTACAGTTTAGTTACTGATTTTCGTTGAGAAAACATGAAGCCAGAGCCTCCTACTTTCAACTTACCTCGAGCATGTGTAGAATGACTTCAAACTAACTTGCTTTTGTTTTAAAGTCATCTTCAGTACTGACTTTGGCAAGTTTTACAGTTGACGACGGCACGGAGCTTAGAGGAAGGTATGGGAATTGATATCTAGGTGGCACGACACGAAAAGCAAAGCGCTGGCCGGAACAGTCAACGGCAGCAAAGCGACGAGCCGTCAAGGGGTCCATCGGACTGAAGGAGACATGCAGGCGCGGATGATACTTACAATGGCATCGTTAACGACTGGGGTTCGATCCACGACGGGACTGCCGATGCATACGGGACGTAAATCGTTTCGCATTGATTTTTAGAAAAAAGAAGAGCAAAAGCTCAGATTGACTTACCTTATTCAAATAGAATACCGCCAAGGTGCTGCCGCAGTGTTTTATACCGCTCGTCCTTTTTTGCTCTTGTTTCATTCAGCATACCCGCTATAAAATGCTAGGTTTATTCAATAGCTCCGCCACTAAGGGGCAGCATTTTTGCTGGCTAATGGGTTTTAATAAGAATATTACCAACAAAGCTAATATTCCACATAAAGGTAAACCACGTATGAAAGGAAGAATCGTAAAATATTGTGCTCTTTTCCGACGTCTTGATAATTTTATTTATTGCGCTTTCCCAAGGGAACAAAACACTGCAGACTCCATCACTGTGTCAGCTACAGTTTAGTTACTGATTTTCGTTGAGAAAACATGAAGCCAGAGCCTCCTACTTTCAACTTACCTCGAGCATGTGTAGAATGACTTCAAACTAACTTGCTTTTGTTTTAAAGTCATCTTCAGTACTGACTTTGGCAAGTTTTACAGTTGACGACGGCACGGAGCTTAGAGGAAGGTATGGGAATTGATATCTAGGTGGCACGACACGAAAAGCAAAGCGCTGGCCGGAACAGTCAACGGCAGCAAAGCGACGAGCCGTCAAGGGGTCCATCGGACTGAAGGAGACATGCAGGCGCGGATGATACTTACAATGGCATCGTTAACGACTGGGGTTCGATCCACGACGGGACTGCCGATGCATACGGGACGTAAATCGTTTCGCATTGATTTTTAGAAAAAAGAAGAGCAAAAGCTCAGATTGACTTACCTTATTCAAATAGAATACCGCCAAGGTGCTGCCGCAGTGTTTTATACCGCTCGTCCTTTTTTGCTCTTGTTTCATTCAGCATACCCGCTATAAAATGCTAGGTTTATTCAATAGCTCCGCCACTAAGGGGCAGCATTTTTGCTGGCTAATGGGTTTTAATAAGAATATTACCAACAAAGCTAATATTCCACATAAAGGTAAACCACGTATGAAAGGAAGAATCGTAAAATATTGTGCTCTTTTCCGACGTCTTGATAATTTTATTTATTGCGCTTTCCCAAGGGAACAAAACACTGCAGACTCCATCACTGTGTCAGCTACAGTTTAGTTACTGATTTTCGTTGAGAAAACATGAAGCCAGAGCCTCCTACTTTCAACTTACCTCGAGCATGTGTAGAATGACTTCAAACTAACTTGCTTTTGTTTTAAAGTCATCTTCAGTACTGACTTTGGCAAGTTTTACAGTTGACGACGGCACGGAGCTTAGAGGAAGGTATGGGAATTGATATCTAGGTGGCACGACACGAAAAGCAAAGCGCTGGCCGGAACAGTCAACGGCAGCAAAGCGACGAGCCGTCAAGGGGTCCATCGGACTGAAGGAGACATGCAGGCGCGGATGATACTTACAATGGCATCGTTAACGACTGGGGTTCGATCCACGACGGGACTGCCGATGCATACGGGACGTAAATCGTTTCGCATTGATTTTTAGAAAAAAGAAGAGCAAAAGCTCAGATTGACTTACCTTATTCAAATAGAATACCGCCAAGGTGCTGCCGCAGTGTTTTATACCGCTCGTCCTTTTTTGCTCTTGTTTCATTCAGCATACCCGCTATAAAATGCTAGGTTTATTCAATAGCTCCGCCACTAAGGGGCAGCATTTTTGCTGGCTAATGGGTTTTAATAAGAATATTACCAACAAAGCTAATATTCCACATAAAGGTAAACCACGTATGAAAGGAAGAATCGTAAAATATTGTGCTCTTTTCCGACGTCTTGATAATTTTATTTATTGCGCTTTCCCAAGGGAACAAAACACTGCAGACTCCATCACTGTGTCAGCTACAGTTTAGTTACTGATTTTCGTTGAGAAAACATGAAGCCAGAGCCTCCTACTTTCAACTTACCTCGAGCATGTGTAGAATGACTTCAAACTAACTTGCTTTTGTTTTAAAGTCATCTTCAGTACTGACTTTGGCAAGTTTTACAGTTGACGACGGCACGGAGCTTAGAGGAAGGTATGGGAATTGATATCTAGGTGGCACGACACGAAAAGCAAAGCGCTGGCCGGAACAGTCAACGGCAGCAAAGCGACGAGCCGTCAAGGGGTCCATCGGACTGAAGGAGACATGCAGACGCGGATGATACTTACAATGGCATCGTTAACGACTGGGGTTCGATCCACGACGGGACTGCCGATGCATACGGGACGTAAATCGTTTCGCATTGATTTTTAGAAAAAAGAAGAGCAAAAGCTCAGATTGACTTACCTTATTCAAATAGAATACCGCCAAGGTGCTGCCGCAGTGTTTTATACCGCTCGTCCTTTTTTGCTCTTGTTTCATTCAGCATACCCGCTATAAAATGCTAGGTTTATTCAATAGCTCCGCCACTAAGGGGCAGCATTTTTGCTGGCTAATGGGTTTTAATAAGAATATTACCAACAAAGCTAATATTCCACATAAAGGTAAACCACGTATGAAAGGAAGAATCGTAAAATATTGTGCTCTTTTCCGACGTCTTGATAATTTTATTTATTGCGCTTTCCCAAGGGAACAAAACACTGCAGACTCCATCACTGTGTCAGCTACAGTTTAGTTACTGATTTTCGTTGAGAAAACATGAAGCCAGAGCCTCCTACTTTCAACTTACCTCGAGCATGTGTAGAATGACTTCAAACTAACTTGCTTTTGTTTTAAAGTCATCTTCAGTACTGACTTTGGCAAGTTTTACAGTTGACGACGGCACGGAGCTTAGAGGAAGGTATGGGAATTGATATCTAGGTGGCACGACACGAAAAGCAAAGCGCTGGCCGGAACAGTCAACGGCAGCAAAGCGACGAGCCGTCAAGGGGTCCATCGGACTGAAGGAGACATGCAGGCGCGGATGATACTTACAATGGCATCGTTAACGACTGGGGTTCGATCCACGACGGGACTGCCGATGCATACGGGACGTAAATCGTTTCGCATTGATTTTTAGAAAAAAGAAGAGCAAAAGCTCAGATTGACTTACCTTATTCAAATAGAATACCGCCAAGGTGCTGCCGCAGTGTTTTATACCGCTCGTCCTTTTTTGCTCTTGTTTCATTCAGCATACCCGCTATAAAATGCTAGGTTTATTCAATAGCTCCGCCACTAAGGGGCAGCATTTTTGCTGGCTAATGGGTTTTAATAAGAATATTACCAACAAAGCTAATATTCCACATAAAGGTAAACCACGTATGAAAGGAAGAATCGTAAAATATTGTGCTCTTTTCCGACGTCTTGATAATTTTATTTATTGCGCTTTCCCAAGGGAACAAAACACTGCAGACTCCATCACTGTGTCAGCTACAGTTTAGTTACTGATTTTCGTTGAGAAAACATGAAGCCAGAGCCTCCTACTTTCAACTTACCTCGAGCATGTGTAGAATGACTTCAAACTAACTTGCTTTTGTTTTAAAGTCATCTTCAGTACTGACTTTGGCAAGTTTTACAGTTGACGACGGCACGGAGCTTAGAGGAAGGTATGGGAATTGATATCTAGGTGGCACGACACGAAAAGCAAAGCGCTGGCCGGAACAGTCAACGGCAGCAAAGCGACGAGCCGTCAAGGGGTCCATCGGACTGAAGGAGACATGCAGGCGCGGATGATACTTACAATGGCATCGTTAACGACTGGGGTTCGATCCACGACGGGACTGCCGATGCATACGGGACGTAAATCGTTTCGCATTGATTTTTAGAAAAAAGAAGAGCAAAAGCTCAGATTGACTTACCTTATTCAAATAGAATACCGCCAAGGTGCTGCCGCAGTGTTTTATACCGCTCGTCCTTTTTTGCTCTTGTTTCATTCAGCATACCCGCTATAAAATGCTAGGTTTATTCAATAGCTCCGCCACTAAGGGGCAGCATTTTTGCTGGCTAATGGGTTTTAATAAGAATATTACCAACAAAGCTAATATTCCACATAAAGGTAAACCACGTATGAAAGGAAGAATCGTAAAATATTGTGCTCTTTTCCGACGTCTTGATAATTTTATTTATTGCGCTTTCCCAAGGGAACAAAACACTGCAGACTCCATCACTGTGTCAGCTACAGTTTAGTTACTGATTTTCGTTGAGAAAACATGAAGCCAGAGCCTCCTACTTTCAACTTACCTCGAGCATGTGTAGAATGACTTCAAACTAACTTGCTTTTGTTTTAAAGTCATCTTCAGTACTGACTTTGGCAAGTTTTACAGTTGACGACGGCACGGAGCTTAGAGGAAGGTATGGGAATTGATATCTAGGTGGCACGACACGAAAAGCAAAGCGCTGGCCGGAACAGTCAACGGCAGCAAAGCGACGAGCCGTCAAGGGGTCCATCGGACTGAAGGAGACATGCAGGCGCGGATGATACTTACAATGGCATCGTTAACGACTGGGGTTCGATCCACGACGGGACTGCCGATGCATACGGGACGTAAATCGTTTCGCATTGATTTTTAGAAAAAAGAAGAGCAAAAGCTCAGATTGACTTACCTTATTCAAATAGAATACCGCCAAGGTGCTGCCGCAGTGTTTTATACCGCTCGTCCTTTTTTGCTCTTGTTTCATTCAGCATACCCGCTATAAAATGCTAGGTTTATTCAATAGCTCCGCCACTAAGGGGCAGCATTTTTGCTGGCTAATGGGTTTTAATAAGAATATTACCAA
The DNA here is from genome assembly GCF_947623445.1 of Clavelina lepadiformis. NCBI lineage: Eukaryota > Metazoa > Chordata > Ascidiacea > Aplousobranchia > Clavelinidae > Clavelina > Clavelina lepadiformis. The sequence continues at coordinate 12,675,045 of NC_135245.1, read as the reverse complement.
CAAAGCTAATATTCCACATAAAGGTAAACCACGTATGAAAGGAAGAATCGTAAAATATTGTGCTCTTTTCCGACGTCTTGATAATTTTATTTATTGCGCTTTCCCAAGGGAACAAAACACTGCAGACTCCATCACTGTGTCAGCTACAGTTTAGTTACTGATTTTCGTTGAGAAAACATGAAGCCAGAGCCTCCTACTTTCAACTTACCTCGAGCATGTGTAGAATGACTTCAAACTAACTTGCTTTTGTTTTAAAGTCATCTTCAGTACTGACTTTGGCAAGTTTTACAGTTGACGACGGCACGGAGCTTAGAGGAAGGTATGGGAATTGATATCTAGGTGGCACGACACGAAAAGCAAAGCGCTGGCCGGAACAGTCAACGGCAGCAAAGCGACGAGCCGTCAAGGGGTCCATCGGACTGAAGGAGACATGCAGGCGCGGATGATACTTACAATGGCATCGTTAACGACTGGGGTTCGATCCACGACGGGACTGCCGATGCATACGGGACGTAAATCGTTTCGCATTGATTTTTAGAAAAAAGAAGAGCAAAAGCTCAGATTGACTTACCTTATTCAAATAGAATACCGCCAAGGTGCTGCCGCAGTGTTTTATACCGCTCGTCCTTTTTTGCTCTTGTTTCATTCAGCATACCCGCTATAAAATGCTAGGTTTATTCAATAGCTCCGCCACTAAGGGGCAGCATTTTTGCTGGCTAATGGGTTTTAATAAGAATATTACCAACAAAGCTAATATTCCACATAAAGGTAAACCACGTATGAAAGGAAGAATCGTAAAATATTGTGCTCTTTTCCGACGTCTTGATAATTTTATTTATTGCGCTTTCCCAAGGGAACAAAACACTGCAGACTCCATCACTGTGTCAGCTACAGTTTAGTTACTGATTTTCGTTGAGAAAACATGAAGCCAGAGCCTCCTACTTTCAACTTACCTCGAGCATGTGTAGAATGACTTCAAACTAACTTGCTTTTGTTTTAAAGTCATCTTCAGTACTGACTTTGGCAAGTTTTACAGTTGACGACGGCACGGAGCTTAGAGGAAGGTATGGGAATTGATATCTAGGTGGCACGACACGAAAAGCAAAGCGCTGGCCGGAACAGTCAACGGCAGCAAAGCGACGAGCCGTCAAGGGGTCCATCGGACTGAAGGAGACATGCAGGCGCGGATGATACTTACAATGGCATCGTTAACGACTGGGGTTCGATCCACGACGGGACTGCCGATGCATACGGGACGTAAATCGTTTCGCATTGATTTTTAGAAAAAAGAAGAGCAAAAGCTCAGATTGACTTACCTTATTCAAATAGAATACCGCCAAGGTGCTGCCGCAGTGTTTTATACCGCTCGTCCTTTTTTGCTCTTGTTTCATTCAGCATACCCGCTATAAAATGCTAGGTTTATTCAATAGCTCCGCCACTAAGGGGCAGCATTTTTGCTGGCTAATGGGTTTTAATAAGAATATTACCAACAAAGCTAATTTTCCACATAAAGGTAAACCACGTATGAAAGGAAGAATCGTAAAATATTGTGCTCTTTTCCGACGTCTTGATAATTTTATTTATTGCGCTTTCCCAAGGGAACAAAACACTGCAGACTCCATCACTGTGTCAGCTACAGTTTAGTTACTGATTTTCGTTGAGAAAACATGAAGCCAGAGCCTCCTACTTTCAACTTACCTCGAGCATGTGTAGAATGACTTCAAACTAACTTGCTTTTGTTTTAAAGTCATCTTCAGTACTGACTTTGGCAAGTTTTACAGTTGACGACGGCACGGAGCTTAGAGGAAGGTATGGGAATTGATATCTAGGTGGCACGACACGAAAAGCAAAGCGCTGGCCGGAACAGTCAACGGCAGCAAAGCGACGAGCCGTCAAGGGGTCCATCGGACTGAAGGAGACATGCAGGCGCGGATGATACTTACAATGGCATCGTTAACGACTGGGGTTCGATCCACGACGGGACTGCCGATGCATACGGGACGTAAATCGTTTCGCATTGATTTTTAGAAAAAAGAAGAGCAAAAGCTCAGATTGACTTACCTTATTCAAATAGAATACCGCCAAGGTGCTGCCGCAGTGTTTTATACCGCTCGTCCTTTTTTGCTCTTGTTTCATTCAGCATACCCGCTATAAAATGCTAGGTTTATTCAATAGCTCCGCCACTAAGGGGCAGCATTTTTGCTGGCTAATGGGTTTTAATAAGAATATTACCAACAAAGCTAATATTCCACATAAAGGTAAACCACGTATGAAAGGAAGAATCGTAAAATATTGTGCTCTTTTCCGACGTCTTGATAATTTTATTTATTGCGCTTTCCCAAGGGAACAAAACACTGCAGACTCCATCACTGTGTCAGCTACAGTTTAGTTACTGATTTTCGTTGAGAAAACATGAAGCCAGAGCCTCCTACTTTCAACTTACCTCGAGCATGTGTAGAATGACTTCAAACTAACTTGCTTTTGTTTTAAAGTCATCTTCAGTACTGACTTTGGCAAGTTTTACAGTTGACGACGGCACGGAGCTTAGAGGAAGGTATGGGAATTGATATCTAGGTGGCACGACACGAAAAGCAAAGCGCTGGCCGGAACAGTCAACGGCAGCAAAGCGACGAGCCGTCAAGGGGTCCATCGGACTGAAGGAGACATGCAGGCGCGGATGATACTTACAATGGCATCGTTAACGACTGGGGTTCGATCCACGACGGGACTGCCGATGCATACGGGACGTAAATCGTTTCGCATTGATTTTTAGAAAAAAGAAGAGCAAAAGCTCAGATTGACTTACCTTATTCAAATAGAATACCGCCAAGGTGCTGCCGCAGTGTTTTATACCGCTCGTCCTTTTTTGCTCTTGTTTCATTCAGCATACCCGCTATAAAATGCTAGGTTTATTCAATAGCTCCGCCACTAAGGGGCAGCATTTTTGCTGGCTAATGGGTTTTAATAAGAATATTACCAACAAAGCTAATATTCCACATAAAGGTAAACCACGTATGAAAGGAAGAATCGTAAAATATTGTGCTCTTTTCCGACGTCTTGATAATTTTATTTATTGCGCTTTCCCAAGGGAACAAAACACTGCAGACTCCATCACTGTGTCAGCTACAGTTTAGTTACTGATTTTCGTTGAGAAAACATGAAGCCAGAGCCTCCTACTTTCAACTTACCTCGAGCATGTGTAGAATGACTTCAAACTAACTTGCTTTTGTTTTAAAGTCATCTTCAGTACTGACTTTGGCAAGTTTTACAGTTGACGACGGCACGGAGCTTAGAGGAAGGTATGGGAATTGATATCTAGGTGGCACGACACGAAAAGCAAAGCGCTGGCCGGAACAGTCAACGGCAGCAAAGCGACGAGCCGTCAAGGGGTCCATCGGACTGAAGGAGACATGCAGGCGCGGATGATACTTACAATGGCATCGTTAACGACTGGGGTTCGATCCACGACGGGACTGCCGATGCATACGGGACGTAAATCGTTTCGCATTGATTTTTAGAAAAAAGAAGAGCAAAAGCTCAGATTGACTTACCTTATTCAAATAGAATACCGCCAAGGTGCTGCCGCAGTGTTTTATACCGCTCGTCCTTTTTTGCTCTTGTTTCATTCAGCATACCCGCTATAAAATGCTAGGTTTATTCAATAGCTCCGCCACTAAGGGGCAGCATTTTTGCTGGCTAATGGGTTTTAATAAGAATATTACCAACAAAGCTAATATTCCACATAAAGGTAAACCACGTATGAAAGGAAGAATCGTAAAATATTGTGCTCTTTTCCGACGTCTTGATAATTTTATTTATTGCGCTTTCCCAAGGGAACAAAACACTGCAGACTCCATCACTGTGTCAGCTACAGTTTAGTTACTGATTTTCGTTGAGAAAACATGAAGCCAGAGCCTCCTACTTTCAACTTACCTCGAGCATGTGTAGAATGACTTCAAACTAACTTGCTTTTGTTTTAAAGTCATCTTCAGTACTGACTTTGGCAAGTTTTACAGTTGACGACGGCACGGAGCTTAGAGGAAGGTATGGGAATTGATATCTAGGTGGCACGACACGAAAAGCAAAGCGCTGGCCGGAACAGTCAACGGCAGCAAAGCGACGAGCCGTCAAGGGGTCCATCGGACTGAAGGAGACATGCAGGCGCGGATGATACTTACAATGGCATCGTTAACGACTGGGGTTCGATCCACGACGGGACTGCCGATGCATACGGGACGTAAATCGTTTCGCATTGATTTTTAGAAAAAAGAAGAGCAAATTGGTTTGTTTATTTGCACGCTAGTTTTTAACACGCAAATAATAAAAAAAAACAAACAAAAGGTACACGGAAAAAAATATGAGAATACACGAAAAACAACTATTTACACAGTATAGTTTTTCGGTTCATGATTTTCAAATTGATACCAAAGGTGACCCACCTTCACTTCTAATAATCACACATAGCAACATAATCGCAATCAAATACGAAATACACCATTTGTTTATGTGCCATGCGGCAATGCTTGACAAGATATATACATAGTCGAAAAAACTTTAAAGGCACGAACATAGCGATGTAAAGACAATATACAATACAAATTACACTACGATTGAGTTTATACGATTACGGTGGCATTAAATCATTCAGTTTAAAAGCGGGGTCCAAACGCAATTCGAGCCTCCCACCTTCTACCATTTGATTGAATCTGTATTTAAATGCCCGGTCTATGCTTGTCACCAATTTGTCAAGGGTTGGAGGAGATTTGTTCTCATATATAGATTTGTTCCTAATTTTCCATATTTGGTGTTTAACCATGGTGATCAATGTGCTCAAAGTCTGGTCCATTATTTCGTTTTCGATCCGTTTAAAGTTAAAACTTTCCAAGTCCTCGATTTTTGTCATAGCCGGGTTGAGGTTGGCGAATTTTTGCGCAAACGTTTTTACTGTATCCCAAAGTCGCTTTATCTTGTCGCATTTTCGGAAAGTGTGGTAGTCGGTATCTGGACCAATGCCGCAAAATGCGCACGATGTATCTGAGTTTATTTGGAAAAAACCGCATTTTCCCCTAAAGGGTAGTAGATTCCACGCGCATCTGTAGTTGAAGGTTTTCAAATAATTTGGTAAAAACGGGTTATGAATCCTAGCCCATTTAACTCGGTTTTTTTCACTCGACTGCGTTTCTGGAGTGCTTTCTTTGATTATTCGTCTATACGTGTTTCCTAGTTTTGGACTGGCTAATTCAACTTTACTTAGTTTGTATTTTTCAACAATTTCCCGGATTTTCCAATAATAGGGACTTGGTTGTGCGATGTGCGGGATACTGTTTAGTTTCTGGACATCGAGTACATTAGCTAAAACGTGTCCTAATTGGTACTCCACATATCTATCGTGTGTTGACATTGGCTCGTTCATCACTCTGCCGAGGCAATACTTTTGTATCGATTTGACATAAGTCAGATCGGCGTAGACTTGGATGTTTGGCATTCGGTAGCCGCCTTCTAACTTATTGCGTTGTAAAATATCGATAGAAACAGTTGTTTCTTTGCCTTGCACGTACTGCAGAACATGATTATTTAATTTCCCAATTATGTCTTGGTCTGGGGGGTATGTTTTGGCAACCTGAGTAATTACTGGCAGGATTTTTGATTTTAATAAAACTGCTTTAGCTTCATAGGTGGCATAGTTTGTGCTCAAACTTTTTAGTTGCTCTTTTACCTTTGGAATTAAGTTTTCCCATTGTTGGCGTTCTATAACATTTCCGATTTCATATCCCAATAACTCTATACTTGTGTTTGTCCAGGATAGTTTGGGCAAGAGTGGGTTGTCTATCGGCTGATTCACAGCTAATCCTTTGGTTTTAGCTTCGTTTAAGGTTAAGCCAGATGCTTTTGAAAATCTGTCGACTAAATCGAGCGCGAGATGGATATCAGCAGGGTTTTTAAAACACAACGTTGTGTCATCAGCGTAATTTACGCATTTTACTTCTTTTCTGTCGCTTAACTGAGGACCTTTGATATGTGCAGTGTCATTGAGCTTAGACATTAAAGGCTCTACCGCTATTAAAAACAAGTGCAGGCTTAAGGGGTCTCCTTGTCTCACGCCTCGGTTCAATTTAAAATCTTTTGACAGGTGTCCGTTTAAAATTATTTTCGCGACGCTATCGCTATACAGATCTCTTATGCATGCACATAGTGTTTCTGGGAACCGCATTTCAGTCAACACTCTCATTAACCAATTATGTTCTATTGAATCGAAGGCTTTTTTAAAATCAAGGGATAAAAAATACAGGTTTTGCATTTTTCTTTTCGCATTATCATGTAAATCTCTTAAAAGGATCGTGGCTTCTGATAATTGTTTACCTTTTGTGGCGTACTGATGCTCATGTATCACTTCTTTGAGAGTTTCCCTTATTCTATTTGCCAGTATTTTTGTATATATTTTGTAGTCTAAGTTTAACAGGGTAATTGGTCGGTAGTTGTCTAGGTCTGCATCATCGCCTTTTTTATAAATTAGAGTTATGGCACCTTTCTTAATTTCTTTGGGGATTTTTTTCTCTTTAAACCAGTGTTTAAAGATTTCGCTCATTTTGTCACCTATTATATTCCAACAGGTTTTATAAAATTCACCGCTTAGTCCGTCCGGCCCAGGCGATTTCCCATTTGCAAGAGTCTTGACAACGTTTTGGATTTCGGCATTGCTTATTTCACAATCTAATTTTAGAGCACTTTCGTGCGAAATATGGCGCAGATTGCTCGAAATGAAAAAATCTTGTATTTCTACATCTGTTTTTCTTGACGAGTATAACTTGGTATAATAATTTTTTGTGGTTCGTAGCATTTCTCCCGGTACGCTGGTGGGCAAGCCGTTTTTGTCATATATTTCTTCGATATATGTTTGTGAACGTTTTTTATTAAAATGTGCAAAAAATTCCCGTGAGCCAATTTTTTCTTTACTTTCTCTGTTTTTTAAGATCGATTCATAAATTCGTTTCTTTCTATAATTTCTTAGTTCTCGTTTCGCTTCGACATATTTACAGTGGTTGGCCGGGTTGTCACCGAGTCGACTTTGTGCGGATTTCAAATTAGTCACTAAGTAATCTTCATACATTTTTCTTTCAGCGTGTCGGCCTTTTGTAAATTCCACAATTAATGCTTTTAACCTACGTTTGGTGTCCGTCCACCAATCACTGGGGGTTTTATATAAAAATTCTTGCAGCGTGCACCATTGTTTCCATTTGCATTCTAAAACTTCGAGAAATTCCTTATCTGCATAAGTTTGCGTATTACTCTTCCAGAGGCCGATACCTCTAGGAGGAGGGGCGGCGACATTTAAGTTTATTGTTATTTTTTCGTGGTCTGTCAAATGAGACGGTTGCTGGCTAATTTCTGTTGCGTGGAGATATTTTGACAGATAAAATCTGTCAAGGCGCGATTTGCTGATTCCGTTCTGCCACGTATAAATTTTCTTTTGGCCGTATATTTCCCGAAAATGATCTTTTAGATCATATGTTTCGCAGAGTTTCATTAGTTCGGTTTTTTTATATCGATTTCGAAGAGGGGGATGTTTGTCTAAAGTCAGGTCGTCGACAATATTAAAGTCGCCGGCTAGGACTGTGGGCAATTTTCCATCGACATACTGGTACATTTGTTTAAAAAATCTATCGTTTTCGCGAATATCTCCGGAATTTACGTTTGGTGCGTAAATATTTATTACTTTTAAAAGGTGACCATGTATTGATAAAACCGCACTGATTATTCTACCCTCTACGTCGTGATTTACTTCTTTGAATGTAATTGCAGGGTGATTGATTAGAATTGCGACTCCCTTGTCTTGGAATTTCTTTTTGGGTGCCGAATTAAAAAGCGCTTTTGACTCACCCCATTCCTTGCACCAATCATTTTCTTTATCAGGGGGACATTTGGTTTCTTGTAGTAGAAAAATGTGGGCCTTATCTTTCTTTAAGGTGCTAAAAAGCTCTGCACGTTTTGCCTTATCATTTAACCCGTGGCAGTTTAGGGTGCAAATTTTAAGGTAGCAAGTCATTGTTTTTGAAGTGATAAAAGTTGATTCCAGATAAAAAAACGTTCGTTCTACTGATATAAAAAATAACGGTGTAGGTTTTAACATAAAAAACAATGTCCAGATTACAAAACACTTTACAAAAATACACATTTTTTAAATGGGCTATTGTTCTGATGTAGTTAAACATTAATAAATCGTCGTGTTTAGAAAAGTTGCGTCTGGCACGTATTGGTGATCGCAATTGTCACACTTTTTTTGTCTCAGGCTATTTGCGCATTTTTCGTTGTTTTCTATACAGTTACATCTGTAGTAGACCAACTTACACGAATGACAAAATGTTTTTTCACGTCCTACTGGTTTCGGTATTAAATTGTTACATTCGCAGAGTATTGTACCTTTTTCCTGTTCCTCTGGAATGCTGTATTCTGTCGGGTCTTCATCTGAGTTGTCGGTGGTGTCTTCATCGTCCTTGTGTTTCCTGCTGGGAGGTTTGTCCTTTGTCGAGTTTTGGGAGCTGCCAGAGTCCCTTTCCCTTCTTTTTAGACCTTTATTTGTTCTTTCAGCTGTGAGTTGGCTTCTGTTTTCTTTTGTTTCCCTGATTGAACCGTCAAAATGGTCAATTTCTTGGTTGATATTTTTGTTACCTGTTTTGGATTTGTCCTCGTTTGGCGTAGAGTGAATCATCGGGTTATCAAGTTTTGGAAATGTCTCTTCACATGGAATGTACGGTCGTTCGAGCATTGGCGAGCTTTCATCGGAAGACTGATCCGATGCTCTTGTGGTCTTTGAGTTTTCTGATTCCCACGCTTGCGAAGTCACAACTCTCCGTTGTTGCCTGTACGGGCAGTCTTTTGCGATGTGGTCGTCTTCGGCGCAGCGACTGCATGTTTTTTTTTGACCTTCATAATTCAGCATGAATCTGTAATGTCCGAAGTAAATGAAAGATGGTGGCTTGACTTCTCTTAATAGAACCTTCTTGACTGTAAAGATTCTCCTTCCGTCTTTTTTTTGTCTCGTTCTATCTCGACCGTAGGTGGCTGGTTTCGAGATTCCTAGGCTTGCAAGAGCTTCTCTAATACTTTCTTGGGGGAAGTTAGGCGGTACCCATGAGACAGTTAACTCCGCATGTTCGTCACCATGAGCTATTGCACTGTTGATCCCTTCTACTTGTTCTAGTGCATTTGCCAATTTTATTGCTCCTTTCTTGTTTTCAACAGTAAAATCGACGATGCTTCCAGGGCGTTGAACTATGCCTTCAATTGCGCTTAGTGGCATTTTAATAGAAGTGAGTAGCTGATATATCTCTCCTCGTTTCATTGGTTGGGCGAACTTTGCAGTCACTTCACATTCTCTGCTGTAGTTTTCTGGAACTTTGAAAACCCACTGACTTTTCTTTTTGACCTTGTCTGCGTAGGTCATATTGTCTTACTAGTCCTGAAAAGGACTTTTTGGTAAGTAAGACTGGTTCTTGTTTTAAAGTTTTCAAACAAAACACTAAATATTGCTGTCTTTAGCTAGAAGGATTCAACTTTCTAAAGATCCTATACAAGACCTTAACATGACATAATCGAACAACAAAACTAATAGCTCAGATTGAATTACCTTATTCAAATAGAATACCGCCAAGGTGCTGCCGCAGTGTTTTATACCGCTCGTCCTTTTTTGCTCTTGTTTCATTCAGCATACCCGCTATAAAATGCTAGGTTTATTCAATAGCTCCGCCACTAAGGGGCAGCATTTTTGCTGGCTAATGGGTTTTAATAAGAATATTACCAACAAAGCTAATATTCCACATAAAGGTAAACCACGTATGAAAGGAAGAATCGTAAAATATTGTGCTCTTTTCCGACGTCTTGATAATTTTATTTATTGCGCTTTCCCAAGGGAACAAAACACTGCAGACTCCATCACTGTGTCAGCTACAGTTTAGTTACTGATTTTCGTTGAGAAAACATGAAGCCAGAGCCTCCTACTTTCAACTTACCTCGAGCATGTGTAGAATGACTTCAAACTAACTTGCTTTTGTTTTAAAGTCATCTTCAGTACTGACTTTGGCAAGTTTTACAGTTGACGACGGCACGGAGCTTAGAGGAAGGTATGGGAATTGATATCTAGGTGGCACGACACGAAAAGCAAAGCGCTGGCCGGAACAGTCAACGGCAGCAAAGCGACGAGCCGTCAAGGGGTCCATCGGACTGAAGGAGACATGCAGGCGCGGATGATACTTACAATGGCATCGTTAACGACTGGGGTTCGATCCACGACGGGACTGCCGATGCATACGGGACGTAAATCGTTTCGCATTGATTTTTAGAAAAAAGAAGAGCAAAAGCTCAGATTGACTTACCTTATTCAAATAGAATACCGCCAAGGTGCTGCCGCAGTGTTTTATACCGCTCGTCCTTTTTTGCTCTTGTTTCATTCAGCATACCCGCTATAAAATGCTAGGTTTATTCAATAGCTCCGCCACTAAGGGGCAGCATTTTTGCTGGCTAATGGGTTTTAATAAGAATATTACCAACAAAGCTAATATTCCACATAAAGGTAAACCACGTATGAAAGGAAGAATCGTAAAATATTGTGCTCTTTTCCGACGTCTTGATAATTTTATTTATTGCGCTTTCCCAAGGGAACAAAACACTGCAGACTCCATCACTGTGTCAGCTACAGTTTAGTTACTGATTTTCGTTGAGAAAACATGAAGCCAGAGCCTCCTACTTTCAACTTACCTCGAGCATGTGTAGAATGACTTCAAACTAACTTGCTTTTGTTTTAAAGTCATCTTCAGTACTGACTTTGGCAAGTTTTACAGTTGACGACGGCACGGAGCTTAGAGGAAGGTATGGGAATTGATATCTAGGTGGCACGACACGAAAAGCAAAGCGCTGGCCGGAACAGTCAACGGCAGCAAAGCGACGAGCCGTGAAGGGGTCCATCGGACTGAAGGAGACATGCAGGCGCGGATGATACTTACAATGGCATCGTTAACGACTGGGGTTCGATCCACGACGGGAGTGCCGATGCATACGGGACGTAAATCGTTTCGCATTGATTTTTAGAAAAAAGAAGAGCAAAAGCTCAGATTGACTTACCTTATTCAAATAGAATACCGCCAAGGTGCTGCCGCAGTGTTTTATACCGCTCGTCCTTTTTTGCTCTTGTTTCATTCAGCATACCCGCTATAAAATGCTAGGTTTATTCAATAGCTCCGCCACTAAGGGGCAGCATTTTTGCTGGCTAATGGGTTTTAATAAGAATATTACCAACAAAGCTAATATTCCACATAAAGGTAAACCACGTATGAAAGGAAGAATCGTAAAATATTGTGCTCTTTTCCGACGTCTTGATAAATTTATTTATTGCGCTTTCCCAAGGGAACAAAACACTGCAGACTCCATCACTGTGTCAGCTACAGTTTAGTTACTGATTTTCGTTGAGAAAACATGAAGCCAGAGCCTCCTACTTTCAACTTACCTCGAGCATGTGTAGAATGACTTCAAACTAACTTGCTTTTGTTTTAAAGTCATCTTCAGTACTGACTTTGGCAAGTTTTACAGTTGACGACGGCACGGAGCTTAGAGGAAGGTATGGGAATTGATATCTAGGTGGCACGACACGAAAAGCAAAGCGCTGGCCGGAACAGTCAACGGCAGCAAAGCGACGAGCCGTCAAGGGGTCCATCGGACTGAAGGAGACATGCAGGCGCGGATGATACTTACAATGGCATCGTTAACGACTGGGGTTCGATCCACGACGGGACTGCCGATGCATACGGGACGTAAATCGTTTCGCATTGATTTTTAGAAAAAAGAAGAGCAAAAGCTCAGATTGACTTACCTTATTCAAATAGAATACCGCCAAGGTGCTGCCGCAGTGTTTTATACCGCTCGTCCTTTTTTGCTCTTGTTTCATTCAGCATACCCGCTATAAAATGCTAGGTTTATTCAATAGCTCCGCCACTAAGGGGCAGCATTTTTGCTGGCTAATGGGTTTTAATAAGAATATTACCAACAAAGCTAATATTCCACATAAAGGTAAACCACGTATGAAAGGAAGAATCGTAAAATATTGTGCTCTTTTCCGACGTCTTGATAATTTTATTTATTGCGCTTTCCCAAGGGAACAAAACACTGCAGACTCCATCACTGTGTCAGCTACAGTTTAGTTACTGATTTTCGTTGAGAAAACATGAAGCCAGAGCCTCCTACTTTCAACTTACCTCGAGCATGTGTAGAATGACTTCAAACTAACTTGCTTTTGTTTTAAAGTCATCTTCAGTACTGACTTTGGCAAGTTTTACAGTTGACGACGGCACGGAGCTTAGAGGAAGGTATGGGAATTGATATCTAGGTGGCACGACACGAAAAGCAAAGCGCTGGCCGGAACAGTCAACGGCAGCAAAGCGACGAGCCGTCAAGGGGTCCATCGGACTGAAGGAGACATGCAGGCGCGGATGATACTTACAATGGCATCGTTAACGACTGGGGTTCGATCCACGACGGGACTGCCGATGCATACGGGACGTAAATCGTTTCGCATTGATTTTTAGAAAAAAGAAGAGCAAAAGCTCAGATTGACTTACCTTATTCAAATAGAATACCGCCAAGGTGCTGCCGCAGTGTTTTATACCGCTCGTCCTTTTTTGCTCTTGTTTCATTCAGCATACCCGCTATAAAATGCTAGGTTTATTCAATAGCTCCGCCACTAAGGGGCAGCATTTTTGCTGGCTAATGGGTTTTAATAAGAATATTACCAACAAAGCTAATATTCCACATAAAGGTAAACCACGTATGAAAGGAAGAATCGTAAAATATTGTGCTCTTTTCCGACGTCTTGATAATTTTATTTATTGCGCTTTCCCAAGGGAACAAAACACTGCAGACTCCATCACTGTGTCAGCTACAGTTTAGTTACTGATTTTCGTTGAGAAAACATGAAGCCAGAGCCTCCTACTTTCAACTTACCTCGAGCATGTGTAGAATGACTTCAAACTAACTTGCTTTTGTTTTAAAGTCATCTTCAGTACTGACTTTGGCAAGTTTTACAGTTGACGACGGCACGGAGCTTAGAGGAAGGTATGGGAATTGATATCTAGGTGGCACGACACGAAAAGCAAAGCGCTGGCCGGAACAGTCAACGGCAGCAAAGCGACGAGCCGTCAAGGGGTCCATCGGACTGAAGGAGACATGCAGGCGCGGATGATACTTACAATGGCATCGTTAACGACTGGGGTTCGATCCACGACGGGACTGCCGATGCATACGGGACGTAAATCGTTTCGCATTGATTTTTAGAAAAAAGAAGAGCAAAAGCTCAGATTGACTTACCTTATTCAAATAGAATACCGCCAAGGTGCTGCCGCAGTGTTTTATACCGCTCGTCCTTTTTTGCTCTTGTTTCATTCAGCATACCCGCTATAAAATGCTAGGTTTATTCAATAGCTCCGCCACTAAGGGGCAGCATTTTTGCTGGCTAATGGGTTTTAATAAGAATATTACCAACAAAGCTAATATTCCACATAAAGGTAAACCACGTATGAAAGGAAGAATCGTAAAATATTGTGCTCTTTTCCGACGTCTTGATAATTTTATTTATTGCGCTTTCCCAAGGGAACAAAACACTGCAGACTCCATCACTGTGTCAGCTACAGTTTAGTTACTGATTTTCGTTGAGAAAACATGAAGCCAGAGCCTCCTACTTTCAACTTACCTCGAGCATGTGTAGAATGACTTCAAACTAACTTGCTTTTGTTTTAAAGTCATCTTCAGTACTGACTTTGGCAAGTTTTACAGTTGACGACGGCACGGAGCTTAGAGGAAGGTATGGGAATTGATATCTAGGTGGCACGACACGAAAAGCAAAGCGCTGGCCGGAACAGTCAACGGCAGCAAAGCGACGAGCCGTCAAGGGGTCCATCGGACTGAAGGAGACATGCAGGCGCGGATGATACTTACAATGGCATCGTTAACGACTGGGGTTCGATCCACGACGGGACTGCCGATGCATACGGGACGTAAATCGTTTCGCATTGATTTTTAGAAAAAAGAAGAGCAAAAGCTCAGATTGACTTACCTTATTCAAATAGAATACCGCCAAGGTGCTGCCGCAGTGTTTTATACCGCTCGTCCTTTTTTGCTCTTGTTTCATTCAGCATACCCGCTATAAAATGCTAGGTTTATTCAATAGCTCCGCCACTAAGGGGCAGCATTTTTGCTGGCTAATGGGTTTTAATAAGAATATTACCAACAAAGCTAATATTCCACATAAAGGTAAACCACGTATGAAAGGAAGAATCGTAAAATATTGTGCTCTTTTCCGACGTCTTGATAATTTTATTTATTGCGCTTTCCCAAGGGAACAAAACACTGCAGACTCCATCACTGTGTCAGCTACAGTTTAGTTACTGATTTTCGTTGAGAAAACATGAAGCCAGAGCCTCCTACTTTCAACTTACCTCGAGCATGTGTAGAATGACTTCAAACTAACTTGCTTTTGTTTTAAAGTCATCTTCAGTACTGACTTTGGCAAGTTTTACAGTTGACGACGGCACGGAGCTTAGAGGAAGGTATGGGAATTGATATCTAGGTGGCACGACACGAAAAGCAAAGCGCTGGCCGGAACAGTCAACGGCAGCAAAGCGACGAGCCGTCAAGGGGTCCATCGGACTGAAGGAGACATGCAGGCGCGGATGATACTTACAATGGCATCGTTAACGACTGGGGTTCGATCCACGACGGGACTGCCGATGCATACGGGACGTAAATCGTTTCGCATTGATTTTTAGAAAAAAGAAGAGCAAAAGCTCAGATTGACTTACCTTATTCAAATAGAATACCGCCAAGGTGCTGCCGCAGTGTTTTATACCGCTCGTCCTTTTTTGCTCTTGTTTCATTCAGCATACCCGCTATAAAATGCTAGGTTTATTCAATAGCTCCGCCACTAAGGGGCAGCATTTTTGCTGGCTAATGGGTTTTAATAAGAATATTACCAACAAAGCTAATATTCCACATAAAGGTAAACCACGTATGAAAGGAAGAATCGTAAAATATTGTGCTCTTTTCCGACGTCTTGATAATTTTATTTATTGCGCTTTCCCAAGGGAACAAAACACTGCAGACTCCATCACTGTGTCAGCTACAGTTTAGTTACTGATTTTCGTTGAGAAAACATGAAGCCAGAGCCTCCTACTTTCAACTTACCTCGAGCATGTGTAGAATGACTTCAAACTAACTTGCTTTTGTTTTAAAGTCATCTTCAGTACTGACTTTGGCAAGTTTTACAGTTGACGACGGCACGGAGCTTAGAGGAAGGTATGGGAATTGATATCTAGGTGGCACGACACGAAAAGCAAAGCGCTGGCCGGAACAGTCAACGGCAGCAAAGCGACGAGCCGTCAAGGGGTCCATCGGACTGAAGGAGACATGCAGGCGCGGATGATACTTACAATGGCATCGTTAACGACTGGGGTTCGATCCACGACGGGACTGCCGATGCATACGGGACGTAAATCGTTTCGCATTGATTTTTAGAAAAAAGAAGAGCAAAAGCTCAGATTGACTTACCTTATTCAAATAGAATACCGCCAAGGTGCTGCCGCAGTGTTTTATACCGCTCGTCCTTTTTTGCTCTTGTTTCATTCAGCATACCCGCTATAAAATGCTAGGTTTATTCAATAGCTCCGCCACTAAGGGGCAGCATTTTTGCTGGCTAATGGGTTTTAATAAGAATATTACCAACAAAGCTAATATTCCACATAAAGGTAAACCACGTATGAAAGGAAGAATCGTAAAATATTGTGCTCTTTTCCGACGTCTTGATAATTTTATTTATTGCGCTTTCCCAAGGGAACAAAACACTGCAGACTCCATCACTGTGTCAGCTACAGTTTAGTTACTGATTTTCGTTGAGAAAACATGAAGCCAGAGCCTCCTACTTTCAACTTACCTCGAGCATGTGTAGAATGACTTCAAACTAACTTGCTTTTGTTTTAAAGTCATCTTCAGTACTGACTTTGGCAAGTTTTACAGTTGACGACGGCACGGAGCTTAGAGGAAGGTATGGGAATTGATATCTAGGTGGCACGACACGAAAAGCAAAGCGCTGGCCGGAACAGTCAACGGCAGCAAAGCGACGAGCCGTCAAGGGGTCCATCGGACTGAAGGAGACATGCAGGCGCGGATGATACTTACAATGGCATCGTTAACGACTGGGGTTCGATCCACGACGGGACTGCCGATGCATACGGGACGTAAATCGTTTCGCATTGATTTTTAGAAAAAAGAAGAGCAAAAGCTCAGATTGACTTACCTTATTCAAATAGAATACCGCCAAGGTGCTGCCGCAGTGTTTTATACCGCTCGTCCTTTTTTGCTCTTGTTTCATTCAGCATACCCGCTATAAAATGCTAGGTTTATTCAATAGCTCCGCCACTAAGGGGCAGCATTTTTGCTGGCTAATGGGTTTTAATAAGAATATTACCAACAAAGCTAATATTCCACATAAAGGTAAACCACGTATGAAAGGAAGAATCGTAAAATATTGTGCTCTTTTCCGACGTCTTGATAAATTTATTTATTGCGCTTTCCCAAGGGAACAAAACACTGCAGACTCCATCACTGTGTCAGCTACAGTTTAGTTACTGATTTTCGTTGAGAAAACATGAAGCCAGAGCCTCCTACTTTCAACTTACCTCGAGCATGTGTAGAATGACTTCAAACTAACTTGCTTTTGTTTTAAAGTCATCTTCAGTACTGACTTTGGCAAGTTTTACAGTTGACGACGGCACGGAGCTTAGAGGAAGGTATGGGAATTGATATCTAGGTGGCACGACACGAAAAGCAAAGCGCTGGCCGGAACAGTCAACGGCAGCAAAGCGACGAGCCGTGAAGGGGTCCATCGGACTGAAGGAGACATGCAGGCGCGGATGATACTTACAATGGCATCGTTAACGACTGGGGTTCGATCCACGACGGGACTGCCGATGCATACGGGACGTAAATCGTTTCGCATTGATTTTTAGAAAAAAGAAGAGCAAAAGCTCAGATTGACTTACCTTATTCAAATAGAATACCGCCAAGGTGCTGCCGCAGTGTTTTATACCGCTCGTCCTTTTTTGCTCTTGTTTCATTCAGCATACCCGCTATAAAATGCTAGGTTTATTCAATAGCTCCGCCACTAAGGGGCAGCATTTTTGCTGGCTAATGGGTTTTAATAAGAATATTACCAACAAAGCTAATATTCCACATAAAGGTAAACCACGTATGAAAGGAAGAATCGTAAAATATTGTGCTCTTTTCCGACGTCTTGATAATTTTATTTATTGCGCTTTCCCAAGGGAACAAAACACTGCAGACTCCATCACTGTGTCAGCTACAGTTTAGTTACTGATTTTCGTTGAGAAAACATGAAGCCAGAGCCTCCTACTTTCAACTTACCTCGAGCATGTGTAGAATGACTTCAAACTAACTTGCTTTTGTTTTAAAGTCATCTTCAGTACTGACTTTGGCAAGTTTTACAGTTGACGACGGCACGGAGCTTAGAGGAAGGTATGGGAATTGATATCTAGGTGGCACGACACGAAAAGCAAAGCGCTGGCCGGAACAGTCAACGGCAGCAAAGCGACGAGCCGTCAAGGGGTCCATCGGACTGAAGGAGACATGCAGGCGCGGATGATACTTACAATGGCATCGTTAACGACTGGGGTTCGATCCACGACGGGACTGCCGATGCATACGGGACGTAAATCGTTTCGCATTGATTTTTAGAAAAAAGAAGAGCAAAAGCTCAGATTGACTTACCTTATTCAAATAGAATACCGCCAAGGTGCTGCCGCAGTGTTTTATACCGCTCGTCCTTTTTTGCTCTTGTTTCATTCAGCATACCCGCTATAAAATGCTAGGTTTATTCAATAGCTCCGCCACTAAGGGGCAGCATTTTTGCTGGCTAATGGGTTTTAATAAGAATATTACCAACAAAGCTAATATTCCACATAAAGGTAAACCACGTATGAAAGGAAGAATCGTAAAATATTGTGCTCTTTTCCGACGTCTTGATAATTTTATTTATTGCGCTTTCCCAAGGGAACAAAACACTGCAGACTCCATCACTGTGTCAGCTACAGTTTAGTTACTGATTTTCGTTGAGAAAACATGAAGCCAGAGCCTCCTA
This sequence comes from Clavelina lepadiformis, assembly GCF_947623445.1. NCBI lineage: Eukaryota > Metazoa > Chordata > Ascidiacea > Aplousobranchia > Clavelinidae > Clavelina > Clavelina lepadiformis. The sequence goes on along the minus strand of NC_135245.1, from coordinate 12,656,855 downwards.
CTTTCAACTTACCTCGAGCATGTGTAGAATGACTTCAAACTAACTTGCTTTTGTTTTAAAGTCATCTTCAGTACTGACTTTGGCAAGTTTTACAGTTGACGACGGCACGGAGCTTAGAGGAAGGTATGGGAATTGATATCTAGGTGGCACGACACGAAAAGCAAAGCGCTGGCCGGAACAGTCAACGGCAGCAAAGCGACGAGCCGTCAAGGGGTCCATCGGACTGAAGGAGACATGCAGGCGCGGATGATACTTACAATGGCATCGTTAACGACTGGGGTTCGATCCACGACGGGACTGCCGATGCATACGGGACGTAAATCGTTTCGCATTGATTTTTAGAAAAAAGAAGAGCAAAAGCTCAGATTGACTTACCTTATTCAAATAGAATACCGCCAAGGTGCTGCCGCAGTGTTTTATACCGCTCGTCCTTTTTTGCTCTTGTTTCATTCAGCATACCCGCTATAAAATGCTAGGTTTATTCAATAGCTCCGCCACTAAGGGGCAGCATTTTTGCTGGCTAATGGGTTTTAATAAGAATATTACCAACAAAGCTAATATTCCACATAAAGGTAAACCACGTATGAAAGGAAGAATCGTAAAATATTGTGCTCTTTTCCGACGTCTTGATAATTTTATTTATTGCGCTTTCCCAAGGGAACAAAACACTGCAGACTCCATCACTGTGTCAGCTACAGTTTAGTTACTGATTTTCGTTGAGAAAACATGAAGCCAGAGCCTCCTACTTTCAACTTACCTCGAGCATGTGTAGAATGACTTCAAACTAACTTGCTTTTGTTTTAAAGTCATCTTCAGTACTGACTTTGGCAAGTTTTACAGTTGACGACGGCACGGAGCTTAGAGGAAGGTATGGGAATTGATATCTAGGTGGCACGACACGAAAAGCAAAGCGCTGGCCGGAACAGTCAACGGCAGCAAAGCGACGAGCCGTCAAGGGGTCCATCGGACTGAAGGAGACATGCAGGCGCGGATGATACTTACAATGGCATCGTTAACGACTGGGGTTCGATCCACGACGGGACTGCCGATGCATACGGGACGTAAATCGTTTCGCATTGATTTTTAGAAAAAAGAAGAGCAAAAGCTCAGATTGACTTACCTTATTCAAATAGAATACCGCCAAGGTGCTGCCGCAGTGTTTTATACCGCTCGTCCTTTTTTGCTCTTGTTTCATTCAGCATACCCGCTATAAAATGCTAGGTTTATTCAATAGCTCCGCCACTAAGGGGCAGCATTTTTGCTGGCTAATGGGTTTTAATAAGAATATTACCAACAAAGCTAATATTCCACATAAAGGTAAACCACGTATGAAAGGAAGAATCGTAAAATATTGTGCTCTTTTCCGACGTCTTGATAATTTTATTTATTGCGCTTTCCCAAGGGAACAAAACACTGCAGACTCCATCACTGTGTCAGCTACAGTTTAGTTACTGATTTTCGTTGAGAAAACATGAAGCCAGAGCCTCCTACTTTCAACTTACCTCGAGCATGTGTAGAATGACTTCAAACTAACTTGCTTTTGTTTTAAAGTCATCTTCAGTACTGACTTTGGCAAGTTTTACAGTTGACGACGGCACGGAGCTTAGAGGAAGGTATGGGAATTGATATCTAGGTGGCACGACACGAAAAGCAAAGCGCTGGCCGGAACAGTCAACGGCAGCAAAGCGACGAGCCGTCAAGGGGTCCATCGGACTGAAGGAGACATGCAGGCGCGGATGATACTTACAATGGCATCGTTAACGACTGGGGTTCGATCCACGACGGGACTGCCGATGCATACGGGACGTAAATCGTTTCGCATTGATTTTTAGAAAAAAGAAGAGCAAAAGCTCAGATTGACTTACCTTATTCAAATAGAATACCGCCAAGGTGCTGCCGCAGTGTTTTATACCGCTCGTCCTTTTTTGCTCTTGTTTCATTCAGCATACCCGCTATAAAATGCTAGGTTTATTCAATAGCTCCGCCACTAAGGGGCAGCATTTTTGCTGGCTAATGGGTTTTAATAAGAATATTACCAACAAAGCTAATATTCCACATAAAGGTAAACCACGTATGAAAGGAAGAATCGTAAAATATTGTGCTCTTTTCCGACGTCTTGATAATTTTATTTATTGCGCTTTCCCAAGGGAACAAAACACTGCAGACTCCATCACTGTGTCAGCTACAGTTTAGTTACTGATTTTCGTTGAGAAAACATGAAGCCAGAGCCTCCTACGTTCAACTTACCTCGAGCATGTGTAGAATGACTTCAAACTAACTTGCTTTTGTTTTAAAGTCATCTTCAGTACTGACTTTGGCAAGTTTTACAGTTGACGACGGCACGGAGCTTAGAGGAAGGTATGGGAATTGATATCTAGGTGGCACGACACGAAAAGCAAAGCGCTGGCCGGAACAGTCAACGGCAGCAAAGCGACGAGCCGTCAAGGGGTCCATCGGACTGAAGGAGACATGCAGGCGCGGATGATACTTACAATGGCATCGTTAACGACTGGGGTTCGATCCACGACGGGACTGCCGATGCATACGGGACGTAAATCGTTTCGCATTGATTTTTAGAAAAAAGAAGAGCAAAAGCTCAGATTGACTTACCTTATTCAAATAGAATACCGCCAAGGTGCTGCCGCAGTGTTTTATACCGCTCGTCCTTTTTTGCTCTTGTTTCATTCAGCATACCCGCTATAAAATGCTAGGTTTATTCAATAGCTCCGCCACTAAGGGGCAGCATTTTTGCTGGCTAATGGGTTTTAATAAGAATATTACCAACAAAGCTAATATTCCACATAAAGGTAAACCACGTATGAAAGGAAGAATCGTAAAATATTGTGCTCTTTTCCGACGTCTTGATAATTTTATTTATTGCGCTTTCCCAAGGGAACAAAACACTGCAGACTCCATCACTGTGTCAGCTACAGTTTAGTTACTGATTTTCGTTGAGAAAACATGAAGCCAGAGCCTCCTACTTTCAACTTACCTCGAGCATGTGTAGAATGACTTCAAACTAACTTGCTTTTGTTTTAAAGTCATCTTCAGTACTGACTTTGGCAAGTTTTACAGTTGACGACGGCACGGAGCTTAGAGGAAGGTATGGGAATTGATATCTAGGTGGCACGACACGAAAAGCAAAGCGCTGGCCGGAACAGTCAACGGCAGCAAAGCGACGAGCCGTCAAGGGGTCCATCGGACTGAAGGAGACATGCAGGCGCGGATGATACTTACAATGGCATCGTTAACGACTGGGGTTCGATCCACGACGGGACTGCCGATGCATACGGGACGTAAATCGTTTCGCATTGATTTTTAGAAAAAAGAAGAGCAAAAGCTCAGATTGACTTACCTTATTCAAATAGAATACCGCCAAGGTGCTGCCGCAGTGTTTTATACCGCTCGTCCTTTTTTGCTCTTGTTTCATTCAGCATACCCGCTATAAAATGCTAGGTTTATTCAATAGCTCCGCCACTAAGGGGCAGCATTTTTGCTGGCTAATGGGTTTTAATAAGAATATTACCAACAAAGCTAATATTCCACATAAAGGTAAACCACGTATGAAAGGAAGAATCGTAAAATATTGTGCTCTTTTCCGACGTCTTGATAATTTTATTTATTGCGCTTTCCCAAGGGAACAAAACACTGCAGACTCCATCACTGTGTCAGCTACAGTTTAGTTACTGATTTTCGTTGAGAAAACATGAAGCCAGAGCCTCCTACTTTCAACTTACCTCGAGCATGTGTAGAATGACTTCAAACTAACTTGCTTTTGTTTTAAAGTCATCTTCAGTACTGACTTTGGCAAGTTTTACAGTTGACGACGGCACGGAGCTTAGAGGAAGGTATGGGAATTGATATCTAGGTGGCACGACACGAAAAGCAAAGCGCTGGCCGGAACAGTCAACGGCAGCAAAGCGACGAGCCGTCAAGGGGTCCATCGGACTGAAGGAGACATGCAGGCGCGGATGATACTTACAATGGCATCGTTAACGACTGGGGTTCGATCCACGACGGGACTGCCGATGCATACGGGACGTAAATCGTTTCGCATTGATTTTTAGAAAAAAGAAGAGCAAAAGCTCAGATTGACTTACCTTATTCAAATAGAATACCGCCAAGGTGCTGCCGCAGTGTTTTATACCGCTCGTCCTTTTTTGCTCTTGTTTCATTCAGCATACCCGCTATAAAATGCTAGGTTTATTCAATAGCTCCGCCACTAAGGGGCAGCATTTTTGCTGGCTAATGGGTTTTAATAAGAATATTACCAACAAAGCTAATATTCCACATAAAGGTAAACCACGTATGAAAGGAAGAATCGTAAAATATTGTGCTCTTTTCCGACGTCTTGATAAATTTATTTATTGCGCTTTCCCAAGGGAACAAAACACTGCAGACTCCATCACTGTGTCAGCTACAGTTTAGTTACTGATTTTCGTTGAGAAAACATGAAGCCAGAGCCTCCTACTTTCAACTTACCTCGAGCATGTGTAGAATGACTTCAAACTAACTTGCTTTTGTTTTAAAGTCATCTTCAGTACTGACTTTGGCAAGTTTTACAGTTGACGACGGCACGGAGCTTAGAGGAAGGTATGGGAATTGATATCTAGGTGGCACGACACGAAAAGCAAAGCGCTGGCCGGAACAGTCAACGGCAGCAAAGCGACGAGCCGTCAAGGGGTCCATCGGACTGAAGGAGACATGCAGGCGCGGATGATACTTACAATGGCATCGTTAACGACTGGGGTTCGATCCACGACGGGACTGCCGATGCATACGGGACGTAAATCGTTTCGCATTGATTTTTAGAAAAAAGAAGAGCAAAAGCTCAGATTGACTTACCTTATTCAAATAGAATACCGCCAAGGTGCTGCCGCAGTGTTTTATACCGCTCGTCCTTTTTTGCTCTTGTTTCATTCAGCATACCCGCTATAAAATGCTAGGTTTATTCAATAGCTCCGCCACTAAGGGGCAGCATTTTTGCTGGCTAATGGGTTTTAATAAGAATATTACCAACAAAGCTAATATTCCACATAAAGGTAAACCACGTATGAAAGGAAGAATCGTAAAATATTGTGCTCTTTTCCGACGTCTTGATAATTTTATTTATTGCGCTTTCCCAAGGGAACAAAACACTGCAGACTCCATCACTGTGTCAGCTACAGTTTAGTTACTGATTTTCGTTGAGAAAACATGAAGCCAGAGCCTCCTACTTTCAACTTACCTCGAGCATGTGTAGAATGACTTCAAACTAACTTGCTTTTGTTTTAAAGTCATCTTCAGTACTGACTTTGGCAAGTTTTACAGTTGACGACGGCACGGAGCTTAGAGGAAGGTATGGGAATTGATATCTAGGTGGCACGACACGAAAAGCAAAGCGCTGGCCGGAACAGTCAACGGCAGCAAAGCGACGAGCCGTCAAGGGGTCCATCGGACTGAAGGAGACATGCAGGCGCGGATGATACTTACAATGGCATCGTTAACGACTGGGGTTCGATCCACGACGGGACTGCCGATGCATACGGGACGTAAATCGTTTCGCATTGATTTTTAGAAAAAAGAAGAGCAAAAGCTCAGATTGACTTACCTTATTCAAATAGAATACCGCCAAGGTGCTGCCGCAGTGTTTTATACCGCTCGTCCTTTTTTGCTCTTGTTTCATTCAGCATACCCGCTATAAAATGCTAGGTTTATTCAATAGCTCCGCCACTAAGGGGCAGCATTTTTGCTGGCTAATGGGTTTTAATAAGAATATTACCAACAAAGCTAATATTCCACATAAAGGTAAACCACGTATGAAAGGAAGAATCGTAAAATATTGTGCTCTTTTCCGACGTCTTGATAAATTTATTTATTGCGCTTTCCCAAGGGAACAAAACACTGCAGACTCCATCACTGTGTCAGCTACAGTTTAGTTACTGATTTTCGTTGAGAAAACATGAAGCCAGAGCCTCCTACTTTCAACTTACCTCGAGCATGTGTAGAATGACTTCAAACTAACTTGCTTTTGTTTTAAAGTCATCTTCAGTACTGACTTTGGCAAGTTTTACAGTTGACGACGGCACGGAGCTTAGAGGAAGGTATGGGAATTGATATCTAGGTGGCACGACACGAAAAGCAAAGCGCTGGCCGGAACAGTCAACGGCAGCAAAGCGACGAGCCGTCAAGGGGTCCATCGGACTGAAGGAGACATGCAGGCGCGGATGATACTTACAATGGCATCGTTAACGACTGGGGTTCGATCCACGACGGGACTGCCGATGCATACGGGACGTAAATCGTTTCGCATTGATTTTTAGAAAAAAGAAGAGCAAAAGCTCAGATTGACTTACCTTATTCAAATAGAATACCGCCAAGGTGCTGCCGCAGTGTTTTATACCGCTCGTCCTTTTTTGCTCTTGTTTCATTCAGCATACCCGCTATAAAATGCTAGGTTTATTCAATAGCTCCGCCACTAAGGGGCAGCATTTTTGCTGGCTAATGGGTTTTAATAAGAATATTACCAACAAAGCTAATATTCCACATAAAGGTAAACCACGTATGAAAGGAAGAATCGTAAAATATTGTGCTCTTTTCCGACGTCTTGATAATTTTATTTATTGCGCTTTCCCAAGGGAACAAAACACTGCAGACTCCATCACTGTGTCAGCTACAGTTTAGTTACTGATTTTCGTTGAGAAAACATGAAGCCAGAGCCTCCTACTTTCAACTTACCTCGAGCATGTGTAGAATGACTTCAAACTAACTTGCTTTTGTTTTAAAGTCATCTTCAGTACTGACTTTGGCAAGTTTTACAGTTGACGACGGCACGGAGCTTAGAGGAAGGTATGGGAATTGATATCTAGGTGGCACGACACGAAAAGCAAAGCGCTGGCCGGAACAGTCAACGGCAGCAAAGCGACGAGCCGTCAAGGGGTCCATCGGACTGAAGGAGACATGCAGACGCGGATGATACTTACAATGGCATCGTTAACGACTGGGGTTCGATCCACGACGGGACTGCCGATGCATACGGGACGTAAATCGTTTCGCATTGATTTTTAGAAAAAAGAAGAGCAAAAGCTCAGATTGACTTACCTTATTCAAATAGAATACCGCCAAGGTGCTGCCGCAGTGTTTTATACCGCTCGTCCTTTTTTGCTCTTGTTTCATTCAGCATACCCGCTATAAAATGCTAGGTTTATTCAATAGCTCCGCCACTAAGGGGCAGCATTTTTGCTGGCTAATGGGTTTTAATAAGAATATTACCAACAAAGCTAATATTCCACATAAAGGTAAACCACGTATGAAAGGAAGAATCGTAAAATATTGTGCTCTTTTCCGACGTCTTGATAATTTTATTTATTGCGCTTTCCCAAGGGAACAAAACACTGCAGACTCCATCACTGTGTCAGCTACAGTTTAGTTACTGATTTTCGTTGAGAAAACATGAAGCCAGAGCCTCCTACTTTCAACTTACCTCGAGCATGTGTAGAATGACTTCAAACTAACTTGCTTTTGTTTTAAAGTCATCTTCAGTACTGACTTTGGCAAGTTTTACAGTTGACGACGGCACGGAGCTTAGAGGAAGGTATGGGAATTGATATCTAGGTGGCACGACACGAAAAGCAAAGCGCTGGCCGGAACAGTCAACGGCAGCAAAGCGACGAGCCGTCAAGGGGTCCATCGGACTGAAGGAGACATGCAGGCGCGGATGATACTTACAATGGCATCGTTAACGACTGGGGTTCGATCCACGACGGGACTGCCGATGCATACGGGACGTAAATCGTTTCGCATTGATTTTTAGAAAAAAGAAGAGCAAAAGCTCAGATTGACTTACCTTATTCAAATAGAATACCGCCAAGGTGCTGCCGCAGTGTTTTATACCGCTCGTCCTTTTTTGCTCTTGTTTCATTCAGCATACCCGCTATAAAATGCTAGGTTTATTCAATAGCTCCGCCACTAAGGGGCAGCATTTTTGCTGGCTAATGGGTTTTAATAAGAATATTACCAACAAAGCTAATATTCCACATAAAGGTAAACCACGTATGAAAGGAAGAATCGTAAAATATTGTGCTCTTTTCCGACGTCTTGATAAATTTATTTATTGCGCTTTCCCAAGGGAACAAAACACTGCAGACTCCATCACTGTGTCAGCTACAGTTTAGTTACTGATTTTCGTTGAGAAAACATGAAGCCAGAGCCTCCTACTTTCAACTTACCTCGAGCATGTGTAGAATGACTTCAAACTAACTTGCTTTTGTTTTAAAGTCATCTTCAGTACTGACTTTGGCAAGTTTTACAGTTGACGACGGCACGGAGCTTAGAGGAAGGTATGGGAATTGATATCTAGGTGGCACGACACGAAAAGCAAAGCGCTGGCCGGAACAGTCAACGGCAGCAAAGCGACGAGCCGTCAAGGGGTCCATCGGACTGAAGGAGACATGCAGGCGCGGATGATACTTACAATGGCATCGTTAACGACTGGGGTTCGATCCACGACGGGACTGCCGATGCATACGGGACGTAAATCGTTTCGCATTGATTTTTAGAAAAAAGAAGAGCAAAAGCCCAGATTGACTTACCTTATTCAAATAGAATACCGCCAAGGTGCTGCCGCAGTGTTTTATACCGCTCGTCCTTTTTTGCTCTTGTTTCATTCAGCATACCCGCTATAAAATGCTAGGTTTATTCAATAGCTCCGCCACTAAGGGGCAGCATTTTTGCTGGCTAATGGGTTTTAATAAGAATATTACCAACAAAGCTAATATTCCACATAAAGGTAAACCACGTATGAAAGGAAGAATCGTAAAATATTGTGCTCTTTTCCGACGTCTTGATAATTTTATTTATTGCGCTTTCCCAAGGGAACAAAACACTGCAGACTCCATCACTGTGTCAGCTACAGTTTAGTTACTGATTTTCGTTGAGAAAACATGAAGCCAGAGCCTCCTACTTTCAACTTACCTCGAGCATGTGTAGAATGACTTCAAACTAACTTGCTTTTGTTTTAAAGTCATCTTCAGTACTGACTTTGGCAAGTTTTACAGTTGACGACGGCACGGAGCTTAGAGGAAGGTATGGGAATTGATATCTAGGTGGCACGACACGAAAAGCAAAGCGCTGGCCGGAACAGTCAACGGCAGCAAAGCGACGAGCCGTCAAGGGGTCCATCGGACTGAAGGAGACATGCAGACGCGGATGATACTTACAATGGCATCGTTAACGACTGGGGTTCGATCCACGACGGGACTGCCGATGCATACGGGACGTAAATCGTTTCGCATTGATTTTTAGAAAAAAGAAGAGCAAAAGCTCAGATTGACTTACCTTATTCAAATAGAATACCGCCAAGGTGCTGCCGCAGTGTTTTATACCGCTCGTCCTTTTTTGCTCTTGTTTCATTCAGCATACCCGCTATAAAATGCTAGGTTTATTCAATAGCTCCGCCACTAAGGGGCAGCATTTTTGCTGGCTAATGGGTTTTAATAAGAATATTACCAACAAAGCTAATATTCCACATAAAGGTAAACCACGTATGAAAGGAAGAATCGTAAAATATTGTGCTCTTTTCCGACGTCTTGATAATTTTATTTATTGCGCTTTCCCAAGGGAACAAAACACTGCAGACTCCATCACTGTGTCAGCTACAGTTTAGTTACTGATTTTCGTTGAGAAAACATGAAGCCAGAGCCTCCTACTTTCAACTTACCTCGAGCATGTGTAGAATGACTTCAAACTAACTTGCTTTTGTTTTAAAGTCATCTTCAGTACTGACTTTGGCAAGTTTTACAGTTGACGACGGCACGGAGCTTAGAGGAAGGTATGGGAATTGATATCTAGGTGGCACGACACGAAAAGCAAAGCGCTGGCCGGAACAGTCAACGGCAGCAAAGCGACGAGCCGTCAAGGGGTCCATCGGACTGAAGGAGACATGCAGACGCGGATGATACTTACAATGGCATCGTTAACGACTGGGGTTCGATCCACGACGGGACTGCCGATGCATACGGGACGTAAATCGTTTCGCATTGATTTTTAGAAAAAAGAAGAGCAAAAGCTCAGATTGACTTACCTTATTCAAATAGAATACCGCCAAGGTGCTGCCGCAGTGTTTTATACCGCTCGTCCTTTTTTGCTCTTGTTTCATTCAGCATACCCGCTATAAAATGCTAGGTTTATTCAATAGCTCCGCCACTAAGGGGCAGCATTTTTGCTGGCTAATGGGTTTTAATAAGAATATTACCAACAAAGCTAATATTCCACATAAAGGTAAACCACGTATGAAAGGAAGAATCGTAAAATATTGTGCTCTTTTCCGACGTCTTGATAAATTTATTTATTGCGCTTTCCCAAGGGAACAAAACACTGCAGACTCCATCACTGTGTCAGCTACAGTTTAGTTACTGATTTTCGTTGAGAAAACATGAAGCCAGAGCCTCCTACTTTCAACTTACCTCGAGCATGTGTAGAATGACTTCAAACTAACTTGCTTTTGTTTTAAAGTCATCTTCAGTACTGACTTTGGCAAGTTTTACAGTTGACGACGGCACGGAGCTTAGAGGAAGGTATGGGAATTGATATCTAGGTGGCACGACACGAAAAGCAAAGCGCTGGCCGGAACAGTCAACGGCAGCAAAGCGACGAGCCGTCAAGGGGTCCATCGGACTGAAGGAGACATGCAGACGCGGATGATACTTACAATGGCATCGTTAACGACTGGGGTTCGATCCACGACGGGACTGCCGATGCATACGGGACGTAAATCGTTTCGCATTGATTTTTAGAAAAAAGAAGAGCAAAAGCTCAGATTGACTTACCTTATTCAAATAGAATACCGCCAAGGTGCTGCCGCAGTGTTTTATACCGCTCGTCCTTTTTTGCTCTTGTTTCATTCAGCATACCCGCTATAAAATGCTAGGTTTATTCAATAGCTCCGCCACTAAGGGGCAGCATTTTTGCTGGCTAATGGGTTTTAATAAGAATATTACCAACAAAGCTAATATTCCACATAAAGGTAAACCACGTATGAAAGGAAGAATCGTAAAATATTGTGCTCTTTTCCGACGTCTTGATAATTTTATTTATTGCGCTTTCCCAAGGGAACAAAACACTGCAGACTCCATCACTGTGTCAGCTACAGTTTAGTTACTGATTTTCGTTGAGAAAACATGAAGCCAGAGCCTCCTACTTTCAACTTACCTCGAGCATGTGTAGAATGACTTCAAACTAACTTGCTTTTGTTTTAAAGTCATCTTCAGTACTGACTTTGGCAAGTTTTACAGTTGACGACGGCACGGAGCTTAGAGTAAGGTATGGGAATTGATATCTAGGTGGCACGACACGAAAAGCAAAGCGCTGGCCGGAACAGTCAACGGCAGCAAAGCGACGAGCCGTCAAGGGGTCCATCGGACTGAAGGAGACATGCAGACGCGGATGATACTTACAATGGCATCGTTAACGACTGGGGTTCGATCCACGACGGGACTGCCGATGCATACGGGACGTAAATCGTTTCGCATTGATTTTTAGAAAAAAGAAGAGCAAAAGCTCAGATTGACTTACCTTATTCAAATAGAATACCGCCAAGGTGCTGCCGCAGTGTTTTATACCGCTCGTCCTTTTTTGCTCTTGTTTCATTCAGCATACCCGCTATAAAATGCTAGGTTTATTCAATAGCTCCGCCACTAAGGGGCAGCATTTTTGCTGGCTAATGGGTTTTAATAAGAATATTACCAACAAAGCTAATATTCCACATAAAGGTAAACCACGTATGAAAGGAAGAATCGTAAAATATTGTGCTCTTTTCCGACGTCTTGATAATTTTATTTATTGCGCTTTCCCAAGGGAACAAAACACTGCAGACTCCATCACTGTGTCAGCTACAGTTTAGTTACTGATTTTCGTTGAGAAAACATGAAGCCAGAGCCTCCTACTTTCAACTTACCTCGAGCATGTGTAGAATGACTTCAAACTAACTTGCTTTTGTTTTAAAGTCATCTTCAGTACTGACTTTGGCAAGTTTTACAGTTGACGACGGCACGGAGCTTAGAGGAAGGTATGGGAATTGATATCTAGGTGGCACGACACGAAAAGCAAAGCGCTGGCCGGAACAGTCAACGGCAGCAAAGCGACGAGCCGTCAAGGGGTCCATCGGACTGAAGGAGACATGCAGGCGCGGATGATACTTACAATGGCATCGTTAACGACTGGGGTTCGATCCACGACGGGACTGCCGATGCATACGGGACGTAAATCGTTTCGCATTGATTTTTAGAAAAAAGAAGAGCAAAAGCTCAGATTGACTTACCTTATTCAAATAGAATACCGCCAAGGTGCTGCCGCAGTGTTTTATACCGCTCGTCCTTTTTTGCTCTTGTTTCATTCAGCATACCCGCTATAAAATGCTAGGTTTATTCAATAGCTCCGCCACTAAGGGGCAGCATTTTTGCTGGCTAATGGGTTTTAATAAGAATATTACCAACAAAGCTAATATTCCACATAAAGGTAAACCACGTATGAAAGGAAGAATCGTAAAATATTGTGCTCTTTTCCGACGTCTTGATAATTTTATTTATTGCGCTTTCCCAAGGGAACAAAACACTGCAGACTCCATCACTGTGTCAGCTACAGTTTAGTTACTGATTTTCGTTGAGAAAACATGAAGCCAGAGCCTCCTACTTTCAACTTACCTCGAGCATGTGTAGAATGACTTCAAACTAACTTGCTTTTGTTTTAAAGTCATCTTCAGTACTGACTTTGGCAAGTTTTACAGTTGACGACGGCACGGAGCTTAGAGGAAGGTATGGGAATTGATATCTAGGTGGCACGACACGAAAAGCAAAGCGCTGGCCGGAACAGTCAACGGCAGCAAAGCGACGAGCCGTCAAGGGGTCCATCGGACTGAAGGAGACATGCAGGCGCGGATGATACTTACAATGGCATCGTTAACGACTGGGGTTCGATCCACGACGGGACTGCCGATGCATACGGGACGTAAATCGTTTCGCATTGATTTTTAGAAAAAAGAAGAGCAAAAGCTCAGATTGACTTACCTTATTCAAATAGAATACCGCCAAGGTGCTGCCGCAGTGTTTTATACCGCTCGTCCTTTTTTGCTCTTGTTTCATTCAGCATACCCGCTATAAAATGCTAGGTTTATTCAATAGCTCCGCCACTAAGGGGCAGCATTTTTGCTGGCTAATGGGTTTTAATAAGAATATTACCAACAAAGCTAATATTCCACATAAAGGTAAACCACGTATGAAAGGAAGAATCGTAAAATATTGTGCTCTTTTCCGACGTCTTGATAAATTTATTTATTGCGCTTTCCCAAGGGAACAAAACACTGCAGACTCCATCACTGTGTCAGCTACAGTTTAGTTACTGATTTTCGTTGAGAAAACATGAAGCCAGAGCCTCCTACTTTCAACTTACCTCGAGCATGTGTAGAATGACTTCAAACTAACTTGCTTTTGTTTTAAAGTCATCTTCAGTACTGACTTTGGCAAGTTTTACAGTTGACGACGGCACGGAGCTTAGAGGAAGGTATGGGAATTGATATCTAGGTGGCACGACACGAAAAGCAAAGCGCTGGCCGGAACAGTCAACGGCAGCAAAGCGACGAGCCGTCAAGGGGTCCATCGGACTGAAGGAGACATGCAGGCGCGGATGATACTTACAATGGCATCGTTAACGACTGGGGTTCGATCCACGACGGGACTGCCGATGCATACGGGACGTAAATCGTTTCGCATTGATTTTTAGAAAAAAGAAGAGCAAAAGCTCAGATTGACTTACCTTATTCAAATAGAATACCGCCAAGGTGCTGCCGCAGTGTTTTATACCGCTCGTCCTTTTTTGCTCTTGTTTCATTCAGCATACCCGCTATAAAATGCTAGGTTTATTCAATAGCTCCGCCACTAAGGGGCAGCATTTTTGCTGGCTAATGGGTTTTAATAAGAATATTACCAACAAAGCTAATATTCCACATAAAGGTAAACCACGTATGAAAGGAAGAATCGTAAAATATTGTGCTCTTTTCCGACGTCTTGATAATTTTATTTATTGCGCTTTCCCAAGGGAACAAAACACTGCAGACTCCATCACTGTGTCAGCTACAGTTTAGTTACTGATTTTCGTTGAGAAAACATGAAGCCAGAGCCTCCTACTTTCAACTTACCTCGAGCATGTGTAGAATGACTTCAAACTAACTTGCTTTTGTTTTAAAGTCATCTTCAGTACTGACTTTGGCAAGTTTTACAGTTGACGACGGCACGGAGCTTAGAGGAAGGTATGGGAATTGATATCTAGGTGGCACGACACGAAAAGCAAAGCGCTGGCCGGAACAGTCAACGGCAGCAAAGCGACGAGCCGTCAAGGGGTCCATCGGACTGAAGGAGACATGCAGGCGCGGATGATACTTACAATGGCATCGTTAACGACTGGGGTTCGATCCACGACGGGACTGCCGATGCATACGGGACGTAAATCGTTTCGCATTGATTTTTAGAAAAAAGAAGAGCAAAAGCTCAGATTGACTTACCTTATTCAAATAGAATACCGCCAAGGTGCTGCCGCAGTGTTTTATACCGCTCGTCCTTTTTTGCTCTTGTTTCATTCAGCATACCCGCTATAAAATGCTAGGTTTATTCAATAGCTCCGCCACTAAGGGGCAGCATTTTTGCTGGCTAATGGGTTTTAATAAGAATATTACCAACAAAGCTAATATTCCACATAAAGGTAAACCACGTATGAAAGGAAGAATCGTAAAATATTGTGCTCTTTTCCGACGTCTTGATAAATTTATTTATTGCGCTTTCCCAAGGGAACAAAACACTGCAGACTCCATCACTGTGTCAGCTACAGTTTAGTTACTGATTTTCGTTGAGAAAACATGAAGCCAGAGCCTCCTACTTTCAACTTACCTCGAGCATGTGTAGAATGACTTCAAACTAACTTGCTTTTGTTTTAAAGTCATCTTCAGTACTGACTTTGGCAAGTTTTACAGTTGACGACGGCACGGAGCTTAGAGGAAGGTATGGGAATTGATATCTAGGTGGCACGACACGAAAAGCAAAGCGCTGGCCGGAACAGTCAACGGCAGCAAAGCGACGAGCCGTCAAGGGGTCCATCGGACTGAAGGAGACATGCAGGCGCGGATGATACTTACAATGGCATCGTTAACGACTGGGGTTCGATCCACGACGGGACTGCCGATGCATACGGGACGTAAATCGTTTCGCATTGATTTTTAGAAAAAAGAAGAGCAAAAGCTCAGATTGACTTACCTTATTCAAATAGAATACCGCCAAGGTGCTGCCGCAGTGTTTTATACCGCTCGTCCTTTTTTGCTCTTGTTTCATTCAGCATACCCGCTATAAAATGCTAGGTTTATTCAATAGCTCCGCCACTAAGGGGCAGCATTTTTGCTGGCTAATGGGTTTTAATAAGAATATTACCAACAAAGCTAATATTCCACATAAAGGTAAACCACGTATGAAAGGAAGAATCGTAAAATATTGTGCTCTTTTCCGACGTCTTGATAATTTTATTTATTGCGCTTTCCCAAGGGAACAAAACACTGCAGACTCCATCACTGTGTCAGCTACAGTTTAGTTACTGATTTTCGTTGAGAAAACATGAAGCCAGAGCCTCCTACTTTCAACTTACCTCGAGCATGTGTAGAATGACTTCAAACTAACTTGCTTTTGTTTTAAAGTCATCTTCAGTACTGACTTTGGCAAGTTTTACAGTTGACGACGGCACGGAGCTTAGAGGAAGGTATGGGAATTGATATCTAGGTGGCACGACACGAAAAGCAAAGCGCTGGCCGGAACAGTCAACGGCAGCAAAGCGACGAGCCGTCAAGGGGTCCATCGGACTGAAGGAGACATGCAGACGCGGATGATACTTACAATGGCATCGTTAACGACTGGGGTTCGATCCACGACGGGACTGCCGATGCATACGGGACGTAAATCGTTTCGCATTGATTTTTAGAAAAAAGAAGAGCAAAAGCTCAGATTGACTTACCTTATTCAAATAGAATACCGCCAAGGTGCTGCCGCAGTGTTTTATACCGCTCGTCCTTTTTTGCTCTTGTTTCATTCAGCATACCCGCTATAAAATGCTAGGTTTATTCAATAGCTCCGCCACTAAGGGGCAGCATTTTTGCTGGCTAATGGGTTTTAATAAGAATATTACCAACAAAGCTAATATTCCACATAAAGGTAAACCACGTATGAAAGGAAGAATCGTAAAATATTGTGCTCTTTTCCGACGTCTTGATAATTTTATTTATTGCGCTTTCCCAAGGGAACAAAACACTGCAGACTCCATCACTGTGTCAGCTACAGTTTAGTTACTGATTTTCGTTGAGAAAACATGAAGCCAGAGCCTCCTACTTTCAACTTACCTCGAGCATGTGTAGAATGACTTCAAACTAACTTGCTTTTGTTTTAAAGTCATCTTCAGTACTGACTTTGGCAAGTTTTACAGTTGACGACGGCACGGAGCTTAGAGGAAGGTATGGGAATTGATATCTAGGTGGCACGACACGAAAAGCAAAGCGCTGGCCGGAACAGTCAACGGCAGCAAAGCGACGAGCCGTCAAGGGGTCCATCGGACTGAAGGAGACATGCAGGCGCGGATGATACTTACAATGGCATCGTTAACGACTGGGGTTCGATCCACGACGGGACTGCCGATGCATACGGGACGTAAATCGTTTCGCATTGATTTTTAGAAAAAAGAAGAGCAAAAGCTCAGATTGACTTACCTTATTCAAATAGAATACCGCCAAGGTGCTGCCGCAGTGTTTTATACCGCTCGTCCTTTTTTGCTCTTGTTTCATTCAGCATACCCGCTATAAAATGCTAGGTTTATTCAATAGCTCCGCCACTAAGGGGCAGCATTTTTGCTGGCTAATGGGTTTTAATAAGAATATTACCAACAAAGCTAATATTCCACATAAAGGTAAACCACGTATGAAAGGAAGAATCGTAAAATATTGTGCTCTTTTCCGACGTCTTGATAAATTTATTTATTGCGCTTTCCCAAGGGAACAAAACACTGCAGACTCCATCACTGTGTCAGCTACAGTTTAGTTACTGATTTTCGTTGAGAAAACATGAAGCCAGAGCCTCCTACTTTCAACTTACCTCGAGCATGTGTAGAATGACTTCAAACTAACTTGCTTTTGTTTTAAAGTCATCTTCAGTACTGACTTTGGCAAGTTTTACAGTTGACGACGGCACGGAGCTTAGAGGAAGGTATGGGAATTGATATCTAGGTGGCACGACACGAAAAGCAAAGCGCTGGCCGGAACAGTCAACGGCAGCAAAGCGACGAGCCGTCAAGGGGTCCATCGGACTGAAGGAGACATGCAGGCGCGGATGATACTTACAATGGCATCGTTAACGACTGGGGTTCGATCCACGACGGGACTGCCGATGCATACGGGACGTAAATCGTTTCGCATTGATTTTTAGAAAAAAGAAGAG
Source organism: Clavelina lepadiformis (assembly GCF_947623445.1). Lineage (NCBI taxonomy): Eukaryota > Metazoa > Chordata > Ascidiacea > Aplousobranchia > Clavelinidae > Clavelina > Clavelina lepadiformis. The sequence continues at coordinate 12,639,366 of NC_135245.1, read as the reverse complement.
CAAAAGCTCAGATTGACTTACCTTATTCAAATAGAATACCGCCAAGGTGCTGCCGCAGTGTTTTATACCGCTCGTCCTTTTTTGCTCTTGTTTCATTCAGCATACCCGCTATAAAATGCTAGGTTTATTCAATAGCTCCGCCACTAAGGGGCAGCATTTTTGCTGGCTAATGGGTTTTAATAAGAATATTACCAACAAAGCTAATATTCCACATAAAGGTAAACCACGTATGAAAGGAAGAATCGTAAAATATTGTGCTCTTTTCCGACGTCTTGATAATTTTATTTATTGCGCTTTCCCAAGGGAACAAAACACTGCAGACTCCATCACTGTGTCAGCTACAGTTTAGTTACTGATTTTCGTTGAGAAAACATGAAGCCAGAGCCTCCTACTTTCAACTTACCTCGAGCATGTGTAGAATGACTTCAAACTAACTTGCTTTTGTTTTAAAGTCATCTTCAGTACTGACTTTGGCAAGTTTTACAGTTGACGACGGCACGGAGCTTAGAGGAAGGTATGGGAATTGATATCTAGGTGGCACGACACGAAAAGCAAAGCGCTGGCCGGAACAGTCAACGGCAGCAAAGCGACGAGCCGTCAAGGGGTCCATCGGACTGAAGGAGACATGCAGACGCGGATGATACTTACAATGGCATCGTTAACGACTGGGGTTCGATCCACGACGGGACTGCCGATGCATACGGGACGTAAATCGTTTCGCATTGATTTTTAGAAAAAAGAAGAGCAAAAGCTCAGATTGACTTACCTTATTCAAATAGAATACCGCCAAGGTGCTGCCGCAGTGTTTTATACCGCTCGTCCTTTTTTGCTCTTGTTTCATTCAGCATACCCGCTATAAAATGCTAGGTTTATTCAATAGCTCCGCCACTAAGGGGCAGCATTTTTGCTGGCTAATGGGTTTTAATAAGAATATTACCAACAAAGCTAATATTCCACATAAAGGTAAACCACGTATGAAAGGAAGAATCGTAAAATATTGTGCTCTTTTCCGACGTCTTGATAATTTTATTTATTGCGCTTTCCCAAGGGAACAAAACACTGCAGACTCCATCACTGTGTCAGCTACAGTTTAGTTACTGATTTTCGTTGAGAAAACATGAAGCCAGAGCCTCCTACTTTCAACTTACCTCGAGCATGTGTAGAATGACTTCAAACTAACTTGCTTTTGTTTTAAAGTCATCTTCAGTACTGACTTTGGCAAGTTTTACAGTTGACGACGGCACGGAGCTTAGAGGAAGGTATGGGAATTGATATCTAGGTGGCACGACACGAAAAGCAAAGCGCTGGCCGGAACAGTCAACGGCAGCAAAGCGACGAGCCGTCAAGGGGTCCATCGGACTGAAGGAGACATGCAGACGCGGATGATACTTACAATGGCATCGTTAACGACTGGGGTTCGATCCACGACGGGACTGCCGATGCATACGGGACGTAAATCGTTTCGCATTGATTTTTAGAAAAAAGAAGAGCAAAAGCTCAGATTGACTTACCTTATTCAAATAGAATACCGCCAAGGTGCTGCCGCAGTGTTTTATACCGCTCGTCCTTTTTTGCTCTTGTTTCATTCAGCATACCCGCTATAAAATGCTAGGTTTATTCAATAGCTCCGCCACTAAGGGGCAGCATTTTTGCTGGCTAATGGGTTTTAATAAGAATATTACCAACAAAGCTAATATTCCACATAAAGGTAAACCACGTATGAAAGGAAGAATCGTAAAATATTGTGCTCTTTTCCGACGTCTTGATAAATTTATTTATTGCGCTTTCCCAAGGGAACAAAACACTGCAGACTCCATCACTGTGTCAGCTACAGTTTAGTTACTGATTTTCGTTGAGAAAACATGAAGCCAGAGCCTCCTACTTTCAACTTACCTCGAGCATGTGTAGAATGACTTCAAACTAACTTGCTTTTGTTTTAAAGTCATCTTCAGTACTGACTTTGGCAAGTTTTACAGTTGACGACGGCACGGAGCTTAGAGGAAGGTATGGGAATTGATATCTAGGTGGCACGACACGAAAAGCAAAGCGCTGGCCGGAACAGTCAACGGCAGCAAAGCGACGAGCCGTCAAGGGGTCCATCGGACTGAAGGAGACATGCAGACGCGGATGATACTTACAATGGCATCGTTAACGACTGGGGTTCGATCCACGACGGGACTGCCGATGCATACGGGACGTAAATCGTTTCGCATTGATTTTTAGAAAAAAGAAGAGCAAAAGCTCAGATTGACTTACCTTATTCAAATAGAATACCGCCAAGGTGCTGCCGCAGTGTTTTATACCGCTCGTCCTTTTTTGCTCTTGTTTCATTCAGCATACCCGCTATAAAATGCTAGGTTTATTCAATAGCTCCGCCACTAAGGGGCAGCATTTTTGCTGGCTAATGGGTTTTAATAAGAATATTACCAACAAAGCTAATATTCCACATAAAGGTAAACCACGTATGAAAGGAAGAATCGTAAAATATTGTGCTCTTTTCCGACGTCTTGATAATTTTATTTATTGCGCTTTCCCAAGGGAACAAAACACTGCAGACTCCATCACTGTGTCAGCTACAGTTTAGTTACTGATTTTCGTTGAGAAAACATGAAGCCAGAGCCTCCTACTTTCAACTTACCTCGAGCATGTGTAGAATGACTTCAAACTAACTTGCTTTTGTTTTAAAGTCATCTTCAGTACTGACTTTGGCAAGTTTTACAGTTGACGACGGCACGGAGCTTAGAGTAAGGTATGGGAATTGATATCTAGGTGGCACGACACGAAAAGCAAAGCGCTGGCCGGAACAGTCAACGGCAGCAAAGCGACGAGCCGTCAAGGGGTCCATCGGACTGAAGGAGACATGCAGACGCGGATGATACTTACAATGGCATCGTTAACGACTGGGGTTCGATCCACGACGGGACTGCCGATGCATACGGGACGTAAATCGTTTCGCATTGATTTTTAGAAAAAAGAAGAGCAAAAGCTCAGATTGACTTACCTTATTCAAATAGAATACCGCCAAGGTGCTGCCGCAGTGTTTTATACCGCTCGTCCTTTTTTGCTCTTGTTTCATTCAGCATACCCGCTATAAAATGCTAGGTTTATTCAATAGCTCCGCCACTAAGGGGCAGCATTTTTGCTGGCTAATGGGTTTTAATAAGAATATTACCAACAAAGCTAATATTCCACATAAAGGTAAACCACGTATGAAAGGAAGAATCGTAAAATATTGTGCTCTTTTCCGACGTCTTGATAATTTTATTTATTGCGCTTTCCCAAGGGAACAAAACACTGCAGACTCCATCACTGTGTCAGCTACAGTTTAGTTACTGATTTTCGTTGAGAAAACATGAAGCCAGAGCCTCCTACTTTCAACTTACCTCGAGCATGTGTAGAATGACTTCAAACTAACTTGCTTTTGTTTTAAAGTCATCTTCAGTACTGACTTTGGCAAGTTTTACAGTTGACGACGGCACGGAGCTTAGAGGAAGGTATGGGAATTGATATCTAGGTGGCACGACACGAAAAGCAAAGCGCTGGCCGGAACAGTCAACGGCAGCAAAGCGACGAGCCGTCAAGGGGTCCATCGGACTGAAGGAGACATGCAGGCGCGGATGATACTTACAATGGCATCGTTAACGACTGGGGTTCGATCCACGACGGGACTGCCGATGCATACGGGACGTAAATCGTTTCGCATTGATTTTTAGAAAAAAGAAGAGCAAAAGCTCAGATTGACTTACCTTATTCAAATAGAATACCGCCAAGGTGCTGCCGCAGTGTTTTATACCGCTCGTCCTTTTTTGCTCTTGTTTCATTCAGCATACCCGCTATAAAATGCTAGGTTTATTCAATAGCTCCGCCACTAAGGGGCAGCATTTTTGCTGGCTAATGGGTTTTAATAAGAATATTACCAACAAAGCTAATATTCAACATAAAGGTAAACCACGTATGAAAGGAAGAATCGTAAAATATTGTGCTCTTTTCCGACGTCTTGATAATTTTATTTATTGCGCTTTCCCAAGGGAACAAAACACTGCAGACTCCATCACTGTGTCAGCTACAGTTTAGTTACTGATTTTCGTTGAGAAAACATGAAGCCAGAGCCTCCTACTTTCAACTTACCTCGAGCATGTGTAGAATGACTTCAAACTAACTTGCTTTTGTTTTAAAGTCATCTTCAGTACTGACTTTGGCAAGTTTTACAGTTGACGACGGCACGGAGCTTAGAGGAAGGTATGGGAATTGATATCTAGGTGGCACGACACGAAAAGCAAAGCGCTGGCCGGAACAGTCAACGGCAGCAAAGCGACGAGCCGTCAAGGGGTCCATCGGACTGAAGGAGACATGCAGACGCGGATGATACTTACAATGGCATCGTTAACGACTGGGGTTCGATCCACGACGGGACTGCCGATGCATACGGGACGTAAATCGTTTCGCATTGATTTTTAGAAAAAAGAAGAGCAAAAGCTCAGATTGACTTACCTTATTCAAATAGAATACCGCCAAGGTGCTGCCGCAGTGTTTTATACCGCTCGTCCTTTTTTGCTCTTGTTTCATTCAGCATACCCGCTATAAAATGCTAGGTTTATTCAATAGCTCCGCCACTAAGGGGCAGCATTTTTGCTGGCTAATGGGTTTTAATAAGAATATTACCAACAAAGCTAATATTCCACATAAAGGTAAACCACGTATGAAAGGAAGAATCGTAAAATATTGTGCTCTTTTCCGACGTCTTGATAATTTTATTTATTGCGCTTTCCCAAGGGAACAAAACACTGCAGACTCCATCACTGTGTCAGCTGCAGTTTAGTTACTGATTTTCGTTGAGAAAACATGAAGCCAGAGCCTCCTACTTTCAACTTACCTCGAGCATGTGTAGAATGACTTCAAACTAACTTGCTTTTGTTTTAAAGTCATCTTCAGTACTGACTTTGGCAAGTTTTACAGTTGACGACGGCACGGAGCTTAGAGGAAGGTATGGGAATTGATATCTAGGTGGCACGACACGAAAAGCAAAGCGCTGGCCGGAACAGTCAACGGCAGCAAAGCGACGAGCCGTCAAGGGGTCCATCGGACTGAAGGAGACATGCAGACGCGGATGATACTTACAATGGCATCGTTAACGACTGGGGTTCGATCCACGACGGGACTGCCGATGCATACGGGACGTAAATCGTTTCGCATTGATTTTTAGAAAAAAGAAGAGCAAAAGCTCAGATTGACTTACCTTATTCAAATAGAATACCGCCAAGGTGCTGCCGCAGTGTTTTATACCGCTCGTCCTTTTTTGCTCTTGTTTCATTCAGCATACCCGCTATAAAATGCTAGGTTTATTCAATAGCTCCGCCACTAAGGGGCAGCATTTTTGCTGGCTAATGGGTTTTAATAAGAATATTACCAACAAAGCTAATATTCCACATAAAGGTAAACCACGTATGAAAGGAAGAATCGTAAAATATTGTGCTCTTTTCCGACGTCTTGATAATTTTATTTATTGCGCTTTCCCAAGGGAACAAAACACTGCAGACTCCATCACTGTGTCAGCTACAGTTTAGTTACTGATTTTCGTTGAGAAAACATGAAGCCAGAGCCTCCTACTTTCAACTTACCTCGAGCATGTGTAGAATGACTTCAAACTAACTTGCTTTTGTTTTAAAGTCATCTTCAGTACTGACTTTGGCAAGTTTTACAGTTGACGACGGCACGGAGCTTAGAGGAAGGTATGGGAATTGATATCTAGGTGGCACGACACGAAAAGCAAAGCGCTGGCCGGAACAGTCAACGGCAGCAAAGCGACGAGCCGTCAAGGGGTCCATCGGACTGAAGGAGACATGCAGACGCGGATGATACTTACAATGGCATCGTTAACGACTGGGGTTCGATCCACGACGGGACTGCCGATGCATACGGGACGTAAATCGTTTCGCATTGATTTTTAGAAAAAAGAAGAGCAAAAGCTCAGATTGACTTACCTTATTCAAATAGAATACCGCCAAGGTGCTGCCGCAGTGTTTTATACCGCTCGTCCTTTTTTGCTCTTGTTTCATTCAGCATACCCGCTATAAAATGCTAGGTTTATTCAATAGCTCCGCCACTAAGGGGCAGCATTTTTGCTGGCTAATGGGTTTTAATAAGAATATTACCAACAAAGCTAATATTCCACATAAAGGTAAACCACGTATGAAAGGAAGAATCGTAAAATATTGTGCTCTTTTCCGACGTCTTGATAATTTTATTTATTGCGCTTTCCCAAGGGAACAAAACACTGCAGACTCCATCACTGTGTCAGCTACAGTTTAGTTACTGATTTTCGTTGAGAAAACATGAAGCCAGAGCCTCCTACTTTCAACTTACCTCGAGCATGTGTAGAATGACTTCAAACTAACTTGCTTTTGTTTTAAAGTCATCTTCAGTACTGACTTTGGCAAGTTTTACAGTTGACGACGGCACGGAGCTTAGAGGAAGGTATGGGAATTGATATCTAGGTGGCACGACACGAAAAGCAAAGCGCTGGCCGGAACAGTCAACGGCAGCAAAGCGACGAGCCGTCAAGGGGTCCATCGGACTGAAGGAGACATGCAGACGCGGATGATACTTACAATGGCATCGTTAACGACTGGGGTTCGATCCACGACGGGACTGCCGATGCATACGGGACGTAAATCGTTTCGCATTGATTTTTAGAAAAAAGAAGAGCAAAAGCTCAGATTGACTTACCTTATTCAAATAGAATACCGCCAAGGTGCTGCCGCAGTGTTTTATACCGCTCGTCCTTTTTTGCTCTTGTTTCATTCAGCATACCCGCTATAAAATGCTAGGTTTATTCAATAGCTCCGCCACTAAGGGGCAGCATTTTTGCTGGCTAATGGGTTTTAATAAGAATATTACCAACAAAGCTAATATTCCACATAAAGGTAAACCACGTATGAAAGGAAGAATCGTAAAATATTGTGCTCTTTTCCGACGTCTTGATAATTTTATTTATTGCGCTTTCCCAAGGGAACAAAACACTGCAGACTCCATCACTGTGTCAGCTACAGTTTAGTTACTGATTTTCGTTGAGAAAACATGAAGCCAGAGCCTCCTACTTTCAACTTACCTCGAGCATGTGTAGAATGACTTCAAACTAACTTGCTTTTGTTTTAAAGTCATCTTCAGTACTGACTTTGGCAAGTTTTACAGTTGACGACGGCACGGAGCTTAGAGGAAGGTATGGGAATTGATATCTAGGTGGCACGACACGAAAAGCAAAGCGCTGGCCGGAACAGTCAACGGCAGCAAAGCGACGAGCCGTCAAGGGGTCCATCGGACTGAAGGAGACATGCAGACGCGGATGATACTTACAATGGCATCGTTAACGACTGGGGTTCGATCCACGACGGGACTGCCGATGCATACGGGACGTAAATCGTTTCGCATTGATTTTTAGAAAAAAGAAGAGCAAAAGCTCAGATTGACTTACCTTATTCAAATAGAATACCGCCAAGGTGCTGCCGCAGTGTTTTATACCGCTCGTCCTTTTTTGCTCTTGTTTCATTCAGCATACCCGCTATAAAATGCTAGGTTTATTCAATAGCTCCGCCACTAAGGGGCAGCATTTTTGCTGGCTAATGGGTTTTAATAAGAATATTACCAACAAAGCTAATATTCCACATAAAGGTAAACCACGTATGAAAGGAAGAATCGTAAAATATTGTGCTCTTTTCCGACGTCTTGATAATTTTATTTATTGCGCTTTCCCAAGGGAACAAAACACTGCAGACTCCATCACTGTGTCAGCTACAGTTTAGTTACTGATTTTCGTTGAGAAAACATGAAGCCAGAGCCTCCTACTTTCAACTTACCTCGAGCATGTGTAGAATGACTTCAAACTAACTTGCTTTTGTTTTAAAGTCATCTTCAGTACTGACTTTGGCAAGTTTTACAGTTGACGACGGCACGGAGCTTAGAGGAAGGTATGGGAATTGATATCTAGGTGGCACGACACGAAAAGCAAAGCGCTGGCCGGAACAGTCAACGGCAGCAAAGCGACGAGCCGTCAAGGGGTCCATCGGACTGAAGGAGACATGCAGACGCGGATGATACTTACAATGGCATCGTTAACGACTGGGGTTCGATCCACGACGGGACTGCCGATGCATACGGGACGTAAATCGTTTCGCATTGATTTTTAGAAAAAAGAAGAGCAAAAGCTCAGATTGACTTACCTTATTCAAATAGAATACCGCCAAGGTGCTGCCGCAGTGTTTTATACCGCTCGTCCTTTTTTGCTCTTGTTTCATTCAGCATACCCGCTATAAAATGCTAGGTTTATTCAATAGCTCCGCCACTAAGGGGCAGCATTTTTGCTGGCTAATGGGTTTTAATAAGAATATTACCAACAAAGCTAATATTCCACATAAAGGTAAACCACGTATGAAAGGAAGAATCGTAAAATATTGTGCTCTTTTCCGACGTCTTGATAATTTTATTTATTGCGCTTTCCCAAGGGAACAAAACACTGCAGACTCCATCACTGTGTCAGCTACAGTTTAGTTACTGATTTTCGTTGAGAAAACATGAAGCCAGAGCCTCCTACTTTCAACTTACCTCGAGCATGTGTAGAATGACTTCAAACTAACTTGCTTTTGTTTTAAAGTCATCTTCAGTACTGACTTTGGCAAGTTTTACAGTTGACGACGGCACGGAGCTTAGAGGAAGGTATGGGAATTGATATCTAGGTGGCACGACACGAAAAGCAAAGCGCTGGCCGGAACAGTCAACGGCAGCAAAGCGACGAGCCGTCAAGGGGTCCATCGGACTGAAGGAGACATGCAGACGCGGATGATACTTACAATGGCATCGTTAACGACTGGGGTTCGATCCACGACGGGACTGCCGATGCATACGGGACGTAAATCGTTTCGCATTGATTTTTAGAAAAAAGAAGAGCAAAAGCTCAGATTGACTTACCTTATTCAAATAGAATACCGCCAAGGTGCTGCCGCAGTGTTTTATACCGCTCGTCCTTTTTTGCTCTTGTTTCATTCAGCATACCCGCTATAAAATGCTAGGTTTATTCAATAGCTCCGCCACTAAGGGGCAGCATTTTTGCTGGCTAATGGGTTTTAATAAGAATATTACCAACAAAGCTAATATTCCACATAAAGGTAAACCACGTATGAAAGGAAGAATCGTAAAATATTGTGCTCTTTTCCGACGTCTTGATAATTTTATTTATTGCGCTTTCCCAAGGGAACAAAACACTGCAGACTCCATCACTGTGTCAGCTACAGTTTAGTTACTGATTTTCGTTGAGAAAACATGAAGCCAGAGCCTCCTACTTTCAACTTACCTCGAGCATGTGTAGAATGACTTCAAACTAACTTGCTTTTGTTTTAAAGTCATCTTCAGTACTGACTTTGGCAAGTTTTACAGTTGACGACGGCACGGAGCTTAGAGGAAGGTATGGGAATTGATATCTAGGTGGCACGACACGAAAAGCAAAGCGCTGGCCGGAACAGTCAACGGCAGCAAAGCGACGAGCCGTCAAGGGGTCCATCGGACTGAAGGAGACATGCAGGCGCGGATGATACTTACAATGGCATCGTTAACGACTGGGGTTCGATCCACGACGGGACTGCCGATGCATACGGGACGTAAATCGTTTCGCATTGATTTTTAGAAAAAAGAAGAGCAAAAGCTCAGATTGACTTACCTTATTCAAATAGAATACCGCCAAGGTGCTGCCGCAGTGTTTTATACCGCTCGTCCTTTTTTGCTCTTGTTTCATTCAGCATACCCGCTATAAAATGCTAGGTTTATTCAATAGCTCCGCCACTAAGGGGCAGCATTTTTGCTGGCTAATGGGTTTTAATAAGAATATTACCAACAAAGCTAATATTCCACATAAAGGTAAACCACGTATGAAAGGAAGAATCGTAAAATATTGTGCTCTTTTCCGACGTCTTGATAATTTTATTTATTGCGCTTTCCCAAGGGAACAAAACACTGCAGACTCCATCACTGTGTCAGCTACAGTTTAGTTACTGATTTTCGTTGAGAAAACATGAAGCCAGAGCCTCCTACTTTCAACTTACCTCGAGCATGTGTAGAATGACTTCAAACTAACTTGCTTTTGTTTTAAAGTCATCTTCAGTACTGACTTTGGCAAGTTTTACAGTTGACGACGGCACGGAGCTTAGAGGAAGGTATGGGAATTGATATCTAGGTGGCACGACACGAAAAGCAAAGCGCTGGCCGGAACAGTCAACGGCAGCAAAGCGACGAGCCGTCAAGGGGTCCATCGGACTGAAGGAGACATGCAGGCGCGGATGATACTTACAATGGCATCGTTAACGACTGGGGTTCGATCCACGACGGGACTGCCGATGCATACGGGACGTAAATCGTTTCGCATTGATTTTTAGAAAAAAGAAGAGCAAAAGCTCAGATTGACTTACCTTATTCAAATAGAATACCGCCAAGGTGCTGCCGCAGTGTTTTATACCGCTCGTCCTTTTTTGCTCTTGTTTCATTCAGCATACCCGCTATAAAATGCTAGGTTTATTCAATAGCTCCGCCACTAAGGGGCAGCATTTTTGCTGGCTAATGGGTTTTAATAAGAATATTACCAACAAAGCTAATATTCAACATAAAGGTAAACCACGTATGAAAGGAAGAATCGTAAAATATTGTGCTCTTTTCCGACGTCTTGATAATTTTATTTATTGCGCTTTCCCAAGGGAACAAAACACTGCAGACTCCATCACTGTGTCAGCTACAGTTTAGTTACTGATTTTCGTTGAGAAAACATGAAGCCAGAGCCTCCTACTTTCAACTTACCTCGAGCATGTGTAGAATGACTTCAAACTAACTTGCTTTTGTTTTAAAGTCATCTTCAGTACTGACTTTGGCAAGTTTTACAGTTGACGACGGCACGGAGCTTAGAGGAAGGTATGGGAATTGATATCTAGGTGGCACGACACGAAAAGCAAAGCGCTGGCCGGAACAGTCAACGGCAGCAAAGCGACGAGCCGTCAAGGGGTCCATCGGACTGAAGGAGACATGCAGGCGCGGATGATACTTACAATGGCATCGTTAACGACTGGGGTTCGATCCACGACGGGACTGCCGATGCATACGGGACGTAAATCGTTTCGCATTGATTTTTAGAAAAAAGAAGAGCAAAAGCTCAGATTGACTTACCTTATTCAAATAGAATACCGCCAAGGTGCTGCCGCAGTGTTTTATACCGCTCGTCCTTTTTTGCTCTTGTTTCATTCAGCATACCCGCTATAAAATGCTAGGTTTATTCAATAGCTCCGCCACTAAGGGGCAGCATTTTTGCTGGCTAATGGGTTTTAATAAGAATATTACCAACAAAGCTAATATTCCACATAAAGGTAAACCACGTATGAAAGGAAGAATCGTAAAATATTGTGCTCTTTTCCGACGTCTTGATAATTTTATTTATTGCGCTTTCCCAAGGGAACAAAACACTGCAGACTCCATCACTGTGTCAGCTACAGTTTAGTTACTGATTTTCGTTGAGAAAACATGAAGCCAGAGCCTCCTACTTTCAACTTACCTCGAGCATGTGTAGAATGACTTCAAACTAACTTGCTTTTGTTTTAAAGTCATCTTCAGTACTGACTTTGGCAAGTTTTACAGTTGACGACGGCACGGAGCTTAGAGGAAGGTATGGGAATTGATATCTAGGTGGCACGACACGAAAAGCAAAGCGCTGGCCGGAACAGTCAACGGCAGCAAAGCGACGAGCCGTCAAGGGGTCCATCGGACTGAAGGAGACATGCAGACGCGGATGATACTTACAATGGCATCGTTAACGACTGGGGTTCGATCCACGACGGGACTGCCGATGCATACGGGACGTAAATCGTTTCGCATTGATTTTTAGAAAAAAGAAGAGCAAAAGCTCAGATTGACTTACCTTATTCAAATAGAATACCGCCAAGGTGCTGCCGCAGTGTTTTATACCGCTCGTCCTTTTTTGCTCTTGTTTCATTCAGCATACCCGCTATAAAATGCTAGGTTTATTCAATAGCTCCGCCACTAAGGGGCAGCATTTTTGCTGGCTAATGGGTTTTAATAAGAATATTACCAACAAAGCTAATATTCCACATAAAGGTAAACCACGTATGAAAGGAAGAATCGTAAAATATTGTGCTCTTTTCCGACGTCTTGATAATTTTATTTATTGCGCTTTCCCAAGGGAACAAAACACTGCAGACTCCATCACTGTGTCAGCTACAGTTTAGTTACTGATTTTCGTTGAGAAAACATGAAGCCAGAGCCTCCTACTTTCAACTTACCTCGAGCATGTGTAGAATGACTTCAAACTAACTTGCTTTTGTTTTAAAGTCATCTTCAGTACTGACTTTGGCAAGTTTTACAGTTGACGACGGCACGGAGCTTAGAGGAAGGTATGGGAATTGATATCTAGGTGGCACGACACGAAAAGCAAAGCGCTGGCCGGAACAGTCAACGGCAGCAAAGCGACGAGCCGTCAAGGGGTCCATCGGACTGAAGGAGACATGCAGACGCGGATGATACTTACAATGGCATCGTTAACGACTGGGGTTCGATCCACGACGGGACTGCCGATGCATACGGGACGTAAATCGTTTCGCATTGATTTTTAGAAAAAAGAAGAGCAAAAGCTCAGATTGACTTACCTTATTCAAATAGAATACCGCCAAGGTGCTGCCGCAGTGTTTTATACCGCTCGTCCTTTTTTGCTCTTGTTTCATTCAGCATACCCGCTATAAAATGCTAGGTTTATTCAATAGCTCCGCCACTAAGGGGCAGCATTTTTGCTGGCTAATGGGTTTTAATAAGAATATTACCAACAAAGCTAATATTCCACATAAAGGTAAACCACGTATGAAAGGAAGAATCGTAAAATATTGTGCTCTTTTCCGACGTCTTGATAATTTTATTTATTGCGCTTTCCCAAGGGAACAAAACACTGCAGACTCCATCACTGTGTCAGCTACAGTTTAGTTACTGATTTTCGTTGAGAAAACATGAAGCCAGAGCCTCCTACTTTCAACTTACCTCGAGCATGTGTAGAATGACTTCAAACTAACTTGCTTTTGTTTTAAAGTCATCTTCAGTACTGACTTTGGCAAGTTTTACAGTTGACGACGGCACGGAGCTTAGAGGAAGGTATGGGAATTGATATCTAGGTGGCACGACACGAAAAGCAAAGCGCTGGCCGGAACAGTCAACGGCAGCAAAGCGACGAGCCGTCAAGGGGTCCATCGGACTGAAGGAGACATGCAGACGCGGATGATACTTACAATGGCATCGTTAACGACTGGGGTTCGATCCACGACGGGACTGCCGATGCATACGGGACGTAAATCGTTTCGCATTGATTTTTAGAAAAAAGAAGAGCAAAAGCTCAGATTGACTTACCTTATTCAAATAGAATACCGCCAAGGTGCTGCCGCAGTGTTTTATACCGCTCGTCCTTTTTTGCTCTTGTTTCATTCAGCATACCCGCTATAAAATGCTAGGTTTATTCAATAGCTCCGCCACTAAGGGGCAGCATTTTTGCTGGCTAATGGGTTTTAATAAGAATATTACCAACAAAGCTAATATTCCACATAAAGGTAAACCACGTATGAAAGGAAGAATCGTAAAATATTGTGCTCTTTTCCGACGTCTTGATAATTTTATTTATTGCGCTTTCCCAAGGGAACAAAACACTGCAGACTCCATCACTGTGTCAGCTACAGTTTAGTTACTGATTTTCGTTGAGAAAACATGAAGCCAGAGCCTCCTACTTTCAACTTACCTCGAGCATGTGTAGAATGACTTCAAACTAACTTGCTTTTGTTTTAAAGTCATCTTCAGTACTGACTTTGGCAAGTTTTACAGTTGACGACGGCACGGAGCTTAGAGGAAGGTATGGGAATTGATATCTAGGTGGCACGACACGAAAAGCAAAGCGCTGGCCGGAACAGTCAACGGCAGCAAAGCGACGAGCCGTCAAGGGGTCCATCGGACTGAAGGAGACATGCAGACGCGGATGATACTTACAATGGCATCGTTAACGACTGGGGTTCGATCCACGACGGGACTGCCGATGCATACGGGACGTAAATCGTTTCGCATTGATTTTTAGAAAAAAGAAGAGCAAAAGCTCAGATTGACTTACCTTATTCAAATAGAATACCGCCAAGGTGCTGCCGCAGTGTTTTATACCGCTCGTCCTTTTTTGCTCTTGTTTCATTCAGCATACCCGCTATAAAATGCTAGGTTTATTCAATAGCTCCGCCACTAAGGGGCAGCATTTTTGCTGGCTAATGGGTTTTAATAAGAATATTACCAACAAAGCTAATATTCCACATAAAGGTAAACCACGTATGAAAGGAAGAATCGTAAAATATTGTGCTCTTTTCCGACGTCTTGATAATTTTATTTATTGCGCTTTCCCAAGGGAACAAAACACTGCAGACTCCATCACTGTGTCAGCTACAGTTTAGTTACTGATTTTCGTTGAGAAAACATGAAGCCAGAGCCTCCTACTTTCAACTTACCTCGAGCATGTGTAGAATGACTTCAAACTAACTTGCTTTTGTTTTAAAGTCATCTTCAGTACTGACTTTGGCAAGTTTTACAGTTGACGACGGCACGGAGCTTAGAGGAAGGTATGGGAATTGATATCTAGGTGGCACGACACGAAAAGCAAAGCGCTGGCCGGAACAGTCAACGGCAGCAAAGCGACGAGCCGTCAAGGGGTCCATCGGACTGAAGGAGACATGCAGACGCGGATGATACTTACAATGGCATCGTTAACGACTGGGGTTCGATCCACGACGGGACTGCCGATGCATACGGGACGTAAATCGTTTCGCATTGATTTTTAGAAAAAAGAAGAGCAAAAGCTCAGATTGACTTACCTTATTCAAATAGAATACCGCCAAGGTGCTGCCGCAGTGTTTTATACCGCTCGTCCTTTTTTGCTCTTGTTTCATTCAGCATACCCGCTATAAAATGCTAGGTTTATTCAATAGCTCCGCCACTAAGGGGCAGCATTTTTGCTGGCTAATGGGTTTTAATAAGAATATTACCAACAAAGCTAATATTCCACATAAAGGTAAACCACGTATGAAAGGAAGAATCGTAAAATATTGTGCTCTTTTCCGACGTCTTGATAATTTTATTTATTGCGCTTTCCCAAGGGAACAAAACACTGCAGACTCCATCACTGTGTCAGCTACAGTTTAGTTACTGATTTTCGTTGAGAAAACATGAAGCCAGAGCCTCCTACTTTCAACTTACCTCGAGCATGTGTAGAATGACTTCAAACTAACTTGCTTTTGTTTTAAAGTCATCTTCAGTACTGACTTTGGCAAGTTTTACAGTTGACGACGGCACGGAGCTTAGAGGAAGGTATGGGAATTGATATCTAGGTGGCACGACACGAAAAGCAAAGCGCTGGCCGGAACAGTCAACGGCAGCAAAGCGACGAGCCGTCAAGGGGTCCATCGGACTGAAGGAGACATGCAGGCGCGGATGATACTTACAATGGCATCGTTAACGACTGGGGTTCGATCCACGACGGGACTGCCGATGCATACGGGACGTAAATCGTTTCGCATTGATTTTTAGAAAAAAGAAGAGCAAAAGCTCAGATTGACTTACCTTATTCAAATAGAATACCGCCAAGGTGCTGCCGCAGTGTTTTATACCGCTCGTCCTTTTTTGCTCTTGTTTCATTCAGCATACCCGCTATAAAATGCTAGGTTTATTCAATAGCTCCGCCACTAAGGGGCAGCATTTTTGCTGGCTAATGGGTTTTAATAAGAATATTACCAACAAAGCTAATATTCAACATAAAGGTAAACCACGTATGAAAGGAAGAATCGTAAAATATTGTGCTCTTTTCCGACGTCTTGATAATTTTATTTATTGCGCTTTCCCAAGGGAACAAAACACTGCAGACTCCATCACTGTGTCAGCTACAGTTTAGTTACTGATTTTCGTTGAGAAAACATGAAGCCAGAGCCTCCTACTTTCAACTTACCTCGAGCATGTGTAGAATGACTTCAAACTAACTTGCTTTTGTTTTAAAGTCATCTTCAGTACTGACTTTGGCAAGTTTTACAGTTGACGACGGCACGGAGCTTAGAGGAAGGTATGGGAATTGATATCTAGGTGGCACGACACGAAAAGCAAAGCGCTGGCCGGAACAGTCAACGGCAGCAAAGCGACGAGCCGTCAAGGGGTCCATCGGACTGAAGGAGACATGCAGACGCGGATGATACTTACAATGGCATCGTTAACGACTGGGGTTCGATCCACGACGGGACTGCCGATGCATACGGGACGTAAATCGTTTCGCATTGATTTTTAGAAAAAAGAAGAGCAAAAGCTCAGATTGACTTACCTTATTCAAATAGAATACCGCCAAGGTGCTGCCGCAGTGTTTTATACCGCTCGTCCTTTTTTGCTCTTGTTTCATTCAGCATACCCGCTATAAAATGCTAGGTTTATTCAATAGCTCCGCCACTAAGGGGCAGCATTTTTGCTGGCTAATGGGTTTTAATAAGAATATTACCAACAAAGCTAATATTCCACATAAAGGTAAACCACGTATGAAAGGAAGAATCGTAAAATATTGTGCTCTTTTCCGACGTCTTGATAATTTTATTTATTGCGCTTTCCCAAGGGAACAAAACACTGCAGACTCCATCACTGTGTCAGCTGCAGTTTAGTTACTGATTTTCGTTGAGAAAACATGAAGCCAGAGCCTCCTACTTTCAACTTACCTCGAGCATGTGTAGAATGACTTCAAACTAACTTGCTTTTGTTTTAAAGTCATCTTCAGTACTGACTTTGGCAAGTTTTACAGTTGACGACGGCACGGAGCTTAGAGGAAGGTATGGGAATTGATATCTAGGTGGCACGACACGAAAAGCAAAGCGCTGGCCGGAACAGTCAACGGCAGCAAAGCGACGAGCCGTCAAGGGGTCCATCGGACTGAAGGAGACATGCAGACGCGGATGATACTTACAATGGCATCGTTAACGACTGGGGTTCGATCCACGACGGGACTGCCGATGCATACGGGACGTAAATCGTTTCGCATTGATTTTTAGAAAAAAGAAGAGCAAAAGCTCAGATTGACTTACCTTATTCAAATAGAATACCGCCAAGGTGCTGCCGCAGTGTTTTATACCGCTCGTCCTTTTTTGCTCTTGTTTCATTCAGCATACCCGCTATAAAATGCTAGGTTTATTCAATAGCTCCGCCACTAAGGGGCAGCATTTTTGCTGGCTAATGGGTTTTAATAAGAATATTACCAACAAAGCTAATATTCCACATAAAGGTAAACCACGTATGAAAGGAAGAATCGTAAAATATTGTGCTCTTTTCCGACGTCTTGATAATTTTATTTATTGCGCTTTCCCAAGGGAACAAAACACTGCAGACTCCATCACTGTGTCAGCTACAGTTTAGTTACTGATTTTCGTTGAGAAAACATGAAGCCAGAGCCTCCTACTTTCAACTTACCTCGAGCATGTGTAGAATGACTTCAAACTAACTTGCTTTTGTTTTAAAGTCATCTTCAGTACTGACTTTGGCAAGTTTTACAGTTGACGACGGCACGGAGCTTAGAGGAAGGTATGGGAATTGATATCTAGGTGGCACGACACGAAAAGCAAAGCGCTGGCCGGAACAGTCAACGGCAGCAAAGCGACGAGCCGTCAAGGGGTCCATCGGACTGAAGGAGACATGCAGACGCGGATGATACTTACAATGGCATCGTTAACGACTGGGGTTCGATCCACGACGGGACTGCCGATGCATACGGGACGTAAATCGTTTCGCATTGATTTTTAGAAAAAAGAAGAGCAAAAGCTCAGATTGACTTACCTTATTCAAATAGAATACCGCCAAGGTGCTGCCGCAGTGTTTTATACCGCTCGTCCTTTTTTGCTCTTGTTTCATTCAGCATACCCGCTATAAAATGCTAGGTTTATTCAATAGCTCCGCCACTAAGGGGCAGCATTTTTGCTGGCTAATGGGTTTTAATAAGAATATTACCAACAAAGCTAATATTCCACATAAAGGTAAACCACGTATGAAAGGAAGAATCGTAAAATATTGTGCTCTTTTCCGACGTCTTGATAATTTTATTTATTGCGCTTTCCCAAGGGAACAAAACACTGCAGACTCCATCACTGTGTCAGCTACAGTTTAGTTACTGATTTTCGTTGAGAAAACATGAAGCCAGAGCCTCCTACTTTCAACTTACCTCGAGCATGTGTAGAATGACTTCAAACTAACTTGCTTTTGTTTTAAAGTCATCTTCAGTACTGACTTTGGCAAGTTTTACAGTTGACGACGGCACGGAGCTTAGAGGAAGGTATGGGAATTGATATCTAGGTGGCACGACACGAAAAGCAAAGCGCTGGCCGGAACAGTCAACGGCAGCAAAGCGACGAGCCGTCAAGGGGTCCATCGGACTGAAGGAGACATGCAGGCGCGGATGATACTTACAATGGCATCGTTAACGACTGGGGTTCGATCCACGACGGGACTGCCGATGCATACGGGACGTAAATCGTTTCGCATTGATTTTTAGAAAAAAGAAGAGCAAAAGCTCAGATTGACTTACCTTATTCAAATAGAATACCGCCAAGGTGCTGCCGCAGTGTTTTATACCGCTCGTCCTTTTTTGCTCTTGTTTCATTCAGCATACCCGCTATAAAATGCTAGGTTTATTCAATAGCTCCGCCACTAAGGGGCAGCATTTTTGCTGGCTAATGGGTTTTAATAAGAATATTACCAACAAAGCTAATATTCCACATAAAGGTAAACCACGTATGAAAGGAAGAATCGTAAAATATTGTGCTCTTTTCCGACGTCTTGATAATTTTATTTATTGCGCTTTCCCAAGGGAACAAAACACTGCAGACTCCATCACTGTGTCAGCTACAGTTTAGTTACTGATTTTCGTTGAGAAAACATGAAGCCAGAGCCTCCTACTTTCAACTTACCTCGAGCATGTGTAGAATGACTTCAAACTAACTTGCTTTTGTTTTAAAGTCATCTTCAGTACTGACTTTGGCAAGTTTTACAGTTGACGACGGCACGGAGCTTAGAGGAAGGTATGGGAATTGATATCTAGGTGGCACGACACGAAAAGCAAAGCGCTGGCCGGAACAGTCAACGGCAGCAAAGCGACGAGCCGTCAAGGGGTCCATCGGACTGAAGGAGACATGCAGACGCGGATGATACTTACAATGGCATCGTTAACGACTGGGGTTCGATCCACGACGGGACTGCCGATGCATACGGGACGTAAATCGTTTCGCATTGATTTTTAGAAAAAAGAAGAGCAAAAGCTCAGATTGACTTACCTTATTCAAATAGAATACCGCCAAGGTGCTGCCGCAGTGTTTTATACCGCTCGTCCTTTTTTGCTCTTGTTTCATTCAGCATACCCGCTATAAAATGCTAGGTTTATTCAATAGCTCCGCCACTAAGGGGCAGCATTTTTGCTGGCTAATGGGTTTTAATAAGAATATTACCAACAAAGCTAATATTCCACATAAAGGTAAACCACGTATGAAAGGAAGAATCGTAAAATATTGTGCTCTTTTCCGACGTCTTGATAATTTTATTTATTGCGCTTTCCCAAGGGAACAAAACACTGCAGACTCCATCACTGTGTCAGCTACAGTTTAGTTACTGATTTTCGTTGAGAAAACATGAAGCCAGAGCCTCCTACTTTCAACTTACCTCGAGCATGTGTAGAATGACTTCAAACTAACTTGCTTTTGTTTTAAAGTCATCTTCAGTACTGACTTTGGCAAGTTTTACAGTTGACGACGGCACGGAGCTTAGAGGAAGGTATGGGAATTGATATCTAGGTGGCACGACACGAAAAGCAAAGCGCTGGCCGGAACAGTCAACGGCAGCAAAGCGACGAGCCGTCAAGGGGTCCATCGGACTGAAGGAGACATGCAGACGCGGATGATACTTACAATGGCATCGTTAACGACTGGGGTTCGATCCACGACGGGACTGCCGATGCATACGGGACGTAAATCGTTTCGCATTGATTTTTAGAAAAAAGAAGAGCAAAAGCTCAGATTGACTTACCTTATTCAAATAGAATACCGCCAAGGTGCTGCCGCAGTGTTTTATACCGCTCGTCCTTTTTTGCTCTTGTTTCATTCAGCATACCCGCTATAAAATGCTAGGTTTATTCAATAGCTCCGCCACTAAGGGGCAGCATTTTTGCTGGCTAATGGGTTTTAATAAGAATATTACCAACAAAGCTAATATTCCACATAAAGGTAAACCACGTATGAAAGGAAGAATCGTAAAATATTGTGCTCTTTTCCGACGTCTTGATAATTTTATTTATTGCGCTTTCCCAAGGGAACAAAACACTGCAGACTCCATCACTGTGTCAGCTACAGTTTAGTTACTGATTTTCGTTGAGAAAACATGAAGCCAGAGCCTCCTACTTTCAACTTACCTCGAGCATGTGTAGAATGACTTCAAACTAACTTGCTTTTGTTTTAAAGTCATCTTCAGTACTGACTTTGGCAAGTTTTACAGTTGACGACGGCACGGAGCTTAGAGGAAGGTATGGGAATTGATATCTAGGTGGCACGACACGAAAAGCAAAGCGCTGGCCGGAACAGTCAACGGCAGCAAAGCGACGAGCCGTCAAGGGGTCCATCGGACTGAAGGAGACATGCAGGCGCGGATGATACTTACAATGGCATCGTTAACGACTGGGGTTCGATCCACGACGGGACTGCCGATGCATACGGGACGTAAATCGTTTCGCATTGATTTTTAGAAAAAAGAAGAGCAAAAGCTCAGATTGACTTACCTTATTCAAATAGAATACCGCCAAGGTGCTGCCGCAGTGTTTTATACCGCTCGTCCTTTTTTGCTCTTGTTTCATTCAGCATACCCGCTATAAAATGCTAGGTTTATTCAATAGCTCCGCCACTAAGGGGCAGCATTTTTGCTGGCTAATGGGTTTTAATAAGAATATTACCAACAAAGCTAATATTCCACATAAAGGTAAACCACGTATGAAAGGAAGAATCGTAAAATATTGTGCTCTTTTCCGACGTCTTGATAATTTTATTTATTGCGCTTTCCCAAGGGAACAAAACACTGCAGACTCCATCACTGTGTCAGCTACAGTTTAGTTACTGATTTTCGTTGAGAAAACATGAAGCCAGAGCCTCCTACTTTCAACTTACCTCGAGCATGTGTAGAATGACTTCAAACTAACTTGCTTTTGTTTTAAAGTCATCTTCAGTACTGACTTTGGCAAGTTTTACAGTTGACGACGGCACGGAGCTTAGAGGAAGGTATGGGAATTGATATCTAGGTGGCACGACACGAAAAGCAAAGCGCTGGCCGGAACAGTCAACGGCAGCAAAGCGACGAGCCGTCAAGGGGTCCATCGGACTGAAGGAGACATGCAGGCGCGGATGATACTTACAATGGCATCGTTAACGACTGGGGTTCGATCCACGACGGGACTGCCGATGCATACGGGACGTAAATCGTTTCGCATTGATTTTTAGAAAAAAGAAGAGCAAAAGCTCAGATTGACTTACCTTATTCAAATAGAATACCGCCAAGGTGCTGCCGCAGTGTTTTATACCGCTCGTCCTTTTTTGCTCTTGTTTCATTCAGCATACCCGCTATAAAATGCTAGGTTTATTCAATAGCTCCGCCACTAAGGGGCAGCATTTTTGCTGGCTAATGGGTTTTAATAAGAATATTACCAACAAAGCTAATATTCAACATAAAGGTAAACCACGTATGAAAGGAAGAATCGTAAAATATTGTGCTCTTTTCCGACGTCTTGATAATTTTATTTATTGCGCTTTCCCAAGGGAACAAAACACTGCAGACTCCATCACTGTGTCAGCTACAGTTTAGTTACTGATTTTCGTTGAGAAAACATGAAGCCAGAGCCTCCTACTTTCAACTTACCTCGAGCATGTGTAGAATGACTTCAAACTAACTTGCTTTTGTTTTAAAGTCATCTTCAGTACTGACTTTGGCAAGTTTTACAGTTGACGACGGCACGGAGCTTAGAGGAAGGTATGGGAATTGATATCTAGGTGGCACGACACGAAAAGCAAAGCGCTGGCCGGAACAGTCAACGGCAGCAAAGCGACGAGCCGTCAAGGGGTCCATCGGACTGAAGGAGACATGCAGGCGCGGATGATACTTACAATGGCATCGTTAACGACTGGGGTTCGATCCACGACGGGACTGCCGATGCATACGGGACGTAAATCGTTTCGCATTGATTTTTAGAAAAAAGAAGAGCAAAAGCTCAGATTGACTTACCTTATTCAAATAGAATACCGCCAAGGTGCTGCCGCAGTGTTTTATACCGCTCGTCCTTTTTTGCTCTTGTTTCATTCAGCATACCCGCTATAAAATGCTAGGTTTATTCAATAGCTCCGCCACTAAGGGGCAGCATTTTTGCTGGCTAATGGGTTTTAATAAGAATATTACCAACAAAGCTAATATTCCACATAAAGGTAAACCACGTATGAAAGGAAGAATCGTAAAATATTGTGCTCTTTTCCGACGTCTTGATAATTTTATTTATTGCGCTTTCCCAAGGGAACAAAACACTGCAGACTCCATCACTGTGTCAGCTACAGTTTAGTTACTGATTTTCGTTGAGAAAACATGAAGCCAGAGCCTCCTACTTTCAACTTACCTCGAGCATGTGTAGAATGACTTCAAACTAACTTGCTTTTGTTTTAAAGTCATCTTCAGTACTGACTTTGGCAAGTTTTACAGTTGACGACGGCACGGAGCTTAGAGGAAGGTATGGGAATTGATATCTAGGTGGCACGACACGAAAAGCAAAGCGCTGGCCGGAACAGTCAACGGCAGCAAAGCGACGAGCCGTCAAGGGGTCCATCGGACTGAAGGAGACATGCAGACGCGGATGATACTTACAATGGCATCGTTAACGACTGGGGTTCGATCCACGACGGGACTGCCGATGCATACGGGACGTAAATCGTTTCGCATTGATTTTTAGAAAAAAGAAGAGCAAAAGCTCAGATTGACTTACCTTATTCAAATAGAATACCGCCAAGGTGCTGCCGCAGTGTTTTATACCGCTCGTCCTTTTTTGCTCTTGTTTCATTCAGCATACCCGCTATAAAATGCTAGGTTTATTCAATAGCTCCGCCACTAAGGGGCAGCATTTTTGCTGGCTAATGGGTTTTAATAAGAATATTACCAACAAAGCTAATATTCCACATAAAGGTAAACCACGTATGAAAGGAAGAATCGTAAAATATTGTGCTCTTTTCCGACGTCTTGATAATTTTATTTATTGCGCTTTCCCAAGGGAACAAAACACTGCAGACTCCATCACTGTGTCAGCTACAGTTTAGTTACTGATTTTCGTTGAGAAAACATGAAGCCAGAGCCTCCTACTTTCAACTTACCTCGAGCATGTGTAGAATGACTTCAAACTAACTTGCTTTTGTTTTAAAGTCATCTTCAGTACTGACTTTGGCAAGTTTTACAGTTGACGACGGCACGGAGCTTAGAGGAAGGTATGGGAATTGATATCTAGGTGGCACGACACGAAAAGCAAAGCGCTGGCCGGAACAGTCAACGGCAGCAAAGCGACGAGCCGTCAAGGGGTCCATCGGACTGAAGGAGACATGCAGACGCGGATGATACTTACAATGGCATCGTTAACGACTGGGGTTCGATCCACGACGGGACTGCCGATGCATACGGGACGTAAATCGTTTCGCATTGATTTTTAGAAAAAAGAAGAGCAAAAGCTCAGATTGACTTACCTTATTCAAATAGAATACCGCCAAGGTGCTGCCGCAGTGTTTTATACCGCTCGTCCTTTTTTGCTCTTGTTTCATTCAGCATACCCGCTATAAAATGCTAGGTTTATTCAATAGCTCCGCCACTAAGGGGCAGCATTTTTGCTGGCTAATGGGTTTTAATAAGAATATTACCAACAAAGCTAATATTCCACATAAAGGTAAACCACGTATGAAAGGAAGAATCGTAAAATATTGTGCTCTTTTCCGACGTCTTGATAATTTTATTTATTGCGCTTTCCCAAGGGAACAAAACACTGCAGACTCCATCACTGTGTCAGCTACAGTTTAGTTACTGATTTTCGTTGAGAAAACATGAAGCCAGAGCCTCCTACTTTCAACTTACCTCGAGCATGTGTAGAATGACTTCAAACTAACTTGCTTTTGTTTTAAAGTCATCTTCAGTACTGACTTTGGCAAGTTTTACAGTTGACGACGGCACGGAGCTTAGAGGAAGGTATGGGAATTGATATCTAGGTGGCACGACACG
Organism: Clavelina lepadiformis; assembly: GCF_947623445.1. NCBI lineage: Eukaryota > Metazoa > Chordata > Ascidiacea > Aplousobranchia > Clavelinidae > Clavelina > Clavelina lepadiformis. Next base: position 12,614,979 of record NC_135245.1, on the reverse strand, counting down.
AAAAGCAAAGCGCTGGCCGGAACAGTCAACGGCAGCAAAGCGACGAGCCGTCAAGGGGTCCATCGGACTGAAGGAGACATGCAGACGCGGATGATACTTACAATGGCATCGTTAACGACTGGGGTTCGATCCACGACGGGACTGCCGATGCATACGGGACGTAAATCGTTTCGCATTGATTTTTAGAAAAAAGAAGAGCAAAAGCTCAGATTGACTTACCTTATTCAAATAGAATACCGCCAAGGTGCTGCCGCAGTGTTTTATACCGCTCGTCCTTTTTTGCTCTTGTTTCATTCAGCATACCCGCTATAAAATGCTAGGTTTATTCAATAGCTCCGCCACTAAGGGGCAGCATTTTTGCTGGCTAATGGGTTTTAATAAGAATATTACCAACAAAGCTAATATTCCACATAAAGGTAAACCACGTATGAAAGGAAGAATCGTAAAATATTGTGCTCTTTTCCGACGTCTTGATAATTTTATTTATTGCGCTTTCCCAAGGGAACAAAACACTGCAGACTCCATCACTGTGTCAGCTACAGTTTAGTTACTGATTTTCGTTGAGAAAACATGAAGCCAGAGCCTCCTACTTTCAACTTACCTCGAGCATGTGTAGAATGACTTCAAACTAACTTGCTTTTGTTTTAAAGTCATCTTCAGTACTGACTTTGGCAAGTTTTACAGTTGACGACGGCACGGAGCTTAGAGGAAGGTATGGGAATTGATATCTAGGTGGCACGACACGAAAAGCAAAGCGCTGGCCGGAACAGTCAACGGCAGCAAAGCGACGAGCCGTCAAGGGGTCCATCGGACTGAAGGAGACATGCAGACGCGGATGATACTTACAATGGCATCGTTAACGACTGGGGTTCGATCCACGACGGGACTGCCGATGCATACGGGACGTAAATCGTTTCGCATTGATTTTTAGAAAAAAGAAGAGCAAAAGCTCAGATTGACTTACCTTATTCAAATAGAATACCGCCAAGGTGCTGCCGCAGTGTTTTATACCGCTCGTCCTTTTTTGCTCTTGTTTCATTCAGCATACCCGCTATAAAATGCTAGGTTTATTCAATAGCTCCGCCACTAAGGGGCAGCAATTTTGCTGGCTAATGGGTTTTAATAAGAATATTACCAACAAAGCTAATATTCCACATAAAGGTAAACCACGTATGAAAGGAAGAATCGTAAAATATTGTGCTCTTTTCCGACGTCTTGATAATTTTATTTATTGCGCTTTCCCAAGGGAACAAAACACTGCAGACTCCATCACTGTGTCAGCTACAGTTTAGTTACTGATTTTCGTTGAGAAAACATGAAGCCAGAGCCTCCTACTTTCAACTTACCTCGAGCATGTGTAGAATGACTTCAAACTAACTTGCTTTTGTTTTAAAGTCATCTTCAGTACTGACTTTGGCAAGTTTTACAGTTGACGACGGCACGGAGCTTAGAGGAAGGTATGGGAATTGATATCTAGGTGGCACGACACGAAAAGCAAAGCGCTGGCCGGAACAGTCAACGGCAGCAAAGCGACGAGCCGTCAAGGGGTCCATCGGACTGAAGGAGACATGCAGACGCGGATGATACTTACAATGGCATCGTTAACGACTGGGGTTCGATCCACGACGGGACTGCCGATGCATACGGGACGTAAATCGTTTCGCATTGATTTTTAGAAAAAAGAAGAGCAAAAGCTCAGATTGACTTACCTTATTCAAATAGAATACCGCCAAGGTGCTGCCGCAGTGTTTTATACCGCTCGTCCTTTTTTGCTCTTGTTTCATTCAGCATACCCGCTATAAAATGCTAGGTTTATTCAATAGCTCCGCCACTAAGGGGCAGCATTTTTGCTGGCTAATGGGTTTTAATAAGAATATTACCAACAAAGCTAATATTCCACATAAAGGTAAACCACGTATGAAAGGAAGAATCGTAAAATATTGTGCTCTTTTCCGACGTCTTGATAATTTTATTTATTGCGCTTTCCCAAGGGAACAAAACACTGCAGACTCCATCACTGTGTCAGCTACAGTTTAGTTACTGATTTTCGTTGAGAAAACATGAAGCCAGAGCCTCCTACTTTCAACTTACCTCGAGCATGTGTAGAATGACTTCAAACTAACTTGCTTTTGTTTTAAAGTCATCTTCAGTACTGACTTTGGCAAGTTTTACAGTTGACGACGGCACGGAGCTTAGAGGAAGGTATGGGAATTGATATCTAGGTGGCACGACACGAAAAGCAAAGCGCTGGCCGGAACAGTCAACGGCAGCAAAGCGACGAGCCGTCAAGGGGTCCATCGGACTGAAGGAGACATGCAGGCGCGGATGATACTTACAATGGCATCGTTAACGACTGGGGTTCGATCCACGACGGGACTGCCGATGCATACGGGACGTAAATCGTTTCGCATTGATTTTTAGAAAAAAGAAGAGCAAAAGCTCAGATTGACTTACCTTATTCAAATAGAATACCGCCAAGGTGCTGCCGCAGTGTTTTATACCGCTCGTCCTTTTTTGCTCTTGTTTCATTCAGCATACCCGCTATAAAATGCTAGGTTTATTCAATAGCTCCGCCACTAAGGGGCAGCATTTTTGCTGGCTAATGGGTTTTAATAAGAATATTACCAACAAAGCTAATATTCCACATAAAGGTAAACCACGTATGAAAGGAAGAATCGTAAAATATTGTGCTCTTTTCCGACGTCTTGATAATTTTATTTATTGCGCTTTCCCAAGGGAACAAAACACTGCAGACTCCATCACTGTGTCAGCTACAGTTTAGTTACTGATTTTCGTTGAGAAAACATGAAGCCAGAGCCTCCTACTTTCAACTTACCTCGAGCATGTGTAGAATGACTTCAAACTAACTTGCTTTTGTTTTAAAGTCATCTTCAGTACTGACTTTGGCAAGTTTTACAGTTGACGACGGCACGGAGCTTAGAGGAAGGTATGGGAATTGATATCTAGGTGGCACGACACGAAAAGCAAAGCGCTGGCCGGAACAGTCAACGGCAGCAAAGCGACGAGCCGTCAAGGGGTCCATCGGACTGAAGGAGACATGCAGGCGCGGATGATACTTACAATAGCATCGTTAACGACTGGGGTTCGATCCACGACGGGACTGCCGATGCATACGGGACGTAAATCGTTTCGCATTGATTTTTAGAAAAAAGAAGAGCAAAAGCTCAGATTGACTTACCTTATTCAAATAGAATACCGCCAAGGTGCTGCCGCAGTGTTTTATACCGCTCGTCCTTTTTTGCTCTTGTTTCATTCAGCATACCCGCTACAAAATGCTAGGTTTATTCAATAGCTCCGCCACTAAGGGGCAGCATTTTTGCTGGCTAATGGGTTTTAATAAGAATATTACCAACAAAGCTAATATTCAACATAAAGGTAAACCACGTATGAAAGGAAGAATCGTAAAATATTGTGCTCTTTTCCGACGTCTTGATAATTTTATTTATTGCGCTTTCCCAAGGGAACAAAACACTGCAGACTCCATCACTGTGTCAGCTACAGTTTAGTTACTGATTTTCGTTGAGAAAACATGAAGCCAGAGCCTCCTACTTTCAACTTACCTCGAGCATGTGTAGAATGACTTCAAACTAACTTGCTTTTGTTTTAAAGTCATCTTCAGTACTGACTTTGGCAAGTTTTACAGTTGACGACGGCACGGAGCTTAGAGGAAGGTATGGGAATTGATATCTAGGTGGCACGACACGAAAAGCAAAGCGCTGGCCGGAACAGTCAACGGCAGCAAAGCGACGAGCCGTCAAGGGGTCCATCGGACTGAAGGAGACATGCAGGCGCGGATGATACTTACAATGGCATCGTTAACGACTGGGGTTCGATCCACGACGGGACTGCCGATGCATACGGGACGTAAATCGTTTCGCATTGATTTTTAGAAAAAAGAAGAGCAAAAGCTCAGATTGACTTACCTTATTCAAATAGAATACCGCCAAGGTGCTGCCGCAGTGTTTTATACCGCTCGTCCTTTTTTGCTCTTGTTTCATTCAGCATACCCGCTATAAAATGCTAGGTTTATTCAATAGCTCCGCCACTAAGGGGCAGCATTTTTGCTGGCTAATGGGTTTTAATAAGAATATTACCAACAAAGCTAATATTCCACATAAAGGTAAACCACGTATGAAAGGAAGAATCGTAAAATATTGTGCTCTTTTCCGACGTCTTGATAATTTTATTTATTGCGCTTTCCCAAGGGAACAAAACACTGCAGACTCCATCACTGTGTCAGCTACAGTTTAGTTACTGATTTTCGTTGAGAAAACATGAAGCCAGAGCCTCCTACTTTCAACTTACCTCGAGCATGTGTAGAATGACTTCAAACTAACTTGCTTTTGTTTTAAAGTCATCTTCAGTACTGACTTTGGCAAGTTTTACAGTTGACGACGGCACGGAGCTTAGAGGAAGGTATGGGAATTGATATCTAGGTGGCACGACACGAAAAGCAAAGCGCTGGCCGGAACAGTCAACGGCAGCAAAGCGACGAGCCGTCAAGGGGTCCATCGGACTGAAGGAGACATGCAGACGCGGATGATACTTACAATGGCATCGTTAACGACTGGGGTTCGATCCACGACGGGACTGCCGATGCATACGGGACGTAAATCGTTTCGCATTGATTTTTAGAAAAAAGAAGAGCAAAAGCTCAGATTGACTTACCTTATTCAAATAGAATACCGCCAAGGTGCTGCCGCAGTGTTTTATACCGCTCGTCCTTTTTTGCTCTTGTTTCATTCAGCATACCCGCTATAAAATGCTAGGTTTATTCAATAGCTCCGCCACTAAGGGGCAGCATTTTTGCTGGCTAATGGGTTTTAATAAGAATATTACCAACAAAGCTAATATTCCACATAAAGGTAAACCACGTATGAAAGGAAGAATCGTAAAATATTGTGCTCTTTTCCGACGTCTTGATAATTTTATTTATTGCGCTTTCCCAAGGGAACAAAACACTGCAGACTCCATCACTGTGTCAGCTACAGTTTAGTTACTGATTTTCGTTGAGAAAACATGAAGCCAGAGCCTCCTACTTTCAACTTACCTCGAGCATGTGTAGAATGACTTCAAACTAACTTGCTTTTGTTTTAAAGTCATCTTCAGTACTGACTTTGGCAAGTTTTACAGTTGACGACGGCACGGAGCTTAGAGGAAGGTATGGGAATTGATATCTAGGTGGCACGACACGAAAAGCAAAGCGCTGGCCGGAACAGTCAACGGCAGCAAAGCGACGAGCCGTCAAGGGGTCCATCGGACTGAAGGAGACATGCAGACGCGGATGATACTTACAATGGCATCGTTAACGACTGGGGTTCGATCCACGACGGGACTGCCGATGCATACGGGACGTAAATCGTTTCGCATTGATTTTTAGAAAAAAGAAGAGCAAAAGCTCAGATTGACTTACCTTATTCAAATAGAATACCGCCAAGGTGCTGCCGCAGTGTTTTATACCGCTCGTCCTTTTTTGCTCTTGTTTCATTCAGCATACCCGCTATAAAATGCTAGGTTTATTCAATAGCTCCGCCACTAAGGGGCAGCATTTTTGCTGGCTAATGGGTTTTAATAAGAATATTACCAACAAAGCTAATATTCCACATAAAGGTAAACCACGTATGAAAGGAAGAATCGTAAAATATTGTGCTCTTTTCCGACGTCTTGATAATTTTATTTATTGCGCTTTCCCAAGGGAACAAAACACTGCAGACTCCATCACTGTGTCAGCTACAGTTTAGTTACTGATTTTCGTTGAGAAAACATGAAGCCAGAGCCTCCTACTTTCAACTTACCTCGAGCATGTGTAGAATGACTTCAAACTAACTTGCTTTTGTTTTAAAGTCATCTTCAGTACTGACTTTGGCAAGTTTTACAGTTGACGACGGCACGGAGCTTAGAGGAAGGTATGGGAATTGATATCTAGGTGGCACGACACGAAAAGCAAAGCGCTGGCCGGAACAGTCAACGGCAGCAAAGCGACGAGCCGTCAAGGGGTCCATCGGACTGAAGGAGACATGCAGACGCGGATGATACTTACAATGGCATCGTTAACGACTGGGGTTCGATCCACGACGGGACTGCCGATGCATACGGGACGTAAATCGTTTCGCATTGATTTTTAGAAAAAAGAAGAGCAAAAGCTCAGATTGACTTACCTTATTCAAATAGAATACCGCCAAGGTGCTGCCGCAGTGTTTTATACCGCTCGTCCTTTTTTGCTCTTGTTTCATTCAGCATACCCGCTATAAAATGCTAGGTTTATTCAATAGCTCCGCCACTAAGGGGCAGCATTTTTGCTGGCTAATGGGTTTTAATAAGAATATTACCAACAAAGCTAATATTCCACATAAAGGTAAACCACGTATGAAAGGAAGAATCGTAAAATATTGTGCTCTTTTCCGACGTCTTGATAATTTTATTTATTGCGCTTTCCCAAGGGAACAAAACACTGCAGACTCCATCACTGTGTCAGCTACAGTTTAGTTACTGATTTTCGTTGAGAAAACATGAAGCCAGAGCCTCCTACTTTCAACTTACCTCGAGCATGTGTAGAATGACTTCAAACTAACTTGCTTTTGTTTTAAAGTCATCTTCAGTACTGACTTTGGCAAGTTTTACAGTTGACGACGGCACGGAGCTTAGAGGAAGGTATGGGAATTGATATCTAGGTGGCACGACACGAAAAGCAAAGCGCTGGCCGGAACAGTCAACGGCAGCAAAGCGACGAGCCGTCAAGGGGTCCATCGGACTGAAGGAGACATGCAGACGCGGATGATACTTACAATGGCATCGTTAACGACTGGGGTTCGATCCACGACGGGACTGCCGATGCATACGGGACGTAAATCGTTTCGCATTGATTTTTAGAAAAAAGAAGAGCAAAAGCTCAGATTGACTTACCTTATTCAAATAGAATACCGCCAAGGTGCTGCCGCAGTGTTTTATACCGCTCGTCCTTTTTTGCTCTTGTTTCATTCAGCATACCCGCTATAAAATGCTAGGTTTATTCAATAGCTCCGCCACTAAGGGGCAGCATTTTTGCTGGCTAATGGGTTTTAATAAGAATATTACCAACAAAGCTAATATTCCACATAAAGGTAAACCACGTATGAAAGGAAGAATCGTAAAATATTGTGCTCTTTTCCGACGTCTTGATAATTTTATTTATTGCGCTTTCCCAAGGGAACAAAACACTGCAGACTCCATCACTGTGTCAGCTACAGTTTAGTTACTGATTTTCGTTGAGAAAACATGAAGCCAGAGCCTCCTACTTTCAACTTACCTCGAGCATGTGTAGAATGACTTCAAACTAACTTGCTTTTGTTTTAAAGTCATCTTCAGTACTGACTTTGGCAAGTTTTACAGTTGACGACGGCACGGAGCTTAGAGGAAGGTATGGGAATTGATATCTAGGTGGCACGACACGAAAAGCAAAGCGCTGGCCGGAACAGTCAACGGCAGCAAAGCGACGAGCCGTCAAGGGGTCCATCGGACTGAAGGAGACATGCAGACGCGGATGATACTTACAATGGCATCGTTAACGACTGGGGTTCGATCCACGACGGGACTGCCGATGCATACGGGACGTAAATCGTTTCGCATTGATTTTTAGAAAAAAGAAGAGCAAAAGCTCAGATTGACTTACCTTATTCAAATAGAATACCGCCAAGGTGCTGCCGCAGTGTTTTATACCGCTCGTCCTTTTTTGCTCTTGTTTCATTCAGCATACCCGCTATAAAATGCTAGGTTTATTCAATAGCTCCGCCACTAAGGGGCAGCATTTTTGCTGGCTAATGGGTTTTAATAAGAATATTACCAACAAAGCTAATATTCCACATAAAGGTAAACCACGTATGAAAGGAAGAATCGTAAAATATTGTGCTCTTTTCCGACGTCTTGATAATTTTATTTATTGCGCTTTCCCAAGGGAACAAAACACTGCAGACTCCATCACTGTGTCAGCTACAGTTTAGTTACTGATTTTCGTTGAGAAAACATGAAGCCAGAGCCTCCTACTTTCAACTTACCTCGAGCATGTGTAGAATGACTTCAAACTAACTTGCTTTTGTTTTAAAGTCATCTTCAGTACTGACTTTGGCAAGTTTTACAGTTGACGACGGCACGGAGCTTAGAGGAAGGTATGGGAATTGATATCTAGGTGGCACGACACGAAAAGCAAAGCGCTGGCCGGAACAGTCAACGGCAGCAAAGCGACGAGCCGTCAAGGGGTCCATCGGACTGAAGGAGACATGCAGACGCGGATGATACTTACAATGGCATCGTTAACGACTGGGGTTCGATCCACGACGGGACTGCCGATGCATACGGGACGTAAATCGTTTCGCATTGATTTTTAGAAAAAAGAAGAGCAAAAGCTCAGATTGACTTACCTTATTCAAATAGAATACCGCCAAGGTGCTGCCGCAGTGTTTTATACCGCTCGTCCTTTTTTGCTCTTGTTTCATTCAGCATACCCGCTATAAAATGCTAGGTTTATTCAATAGCTCCGCCACTAAGGGGCAGCATTTTTGCTGGCTAATGGGTTTTAATAAGAATATTACCAACAAAGCTAATATTCCACATAAAGGTAAACCACGTATGAAAGGAAGAATCGTAAAATATTGTGCTCTTTTCCGACGTCTTGATAATTTTATTTATTGCGCTTTCCCAAGGGAACAAAACACTGCAGACTCCATCACTGTGTCAGCTACAGTTTAGTTACTGATTTTCGTTGAGAAAACATGAAGCCAGAGCCTCCTACTTTCAACTTACCTCGAGCATGTGTAGAATGACTTCAAACTAACTTGCTTTTGTTTTAAAGTCATCTTCAGTACTGACTTTGGCAAGTTTTACAGTTGACGACGGCACGGAGCTTAGAGGAAGGTATGGGAATTGATATCTAGGTGGCACGACACGAAAAGCAAAGCGCTGGCCGGAACAGTCAACGGCAGCAAAGCGACGAGCCGTCAAGGGGTCCATCGGACTGAAGGAGACATGCAGACGCGGATGATACTTACAATGGCATCGTTAACGACTGGGGTTCGATCCACGACGGGACTGCCGATGCATACGGGACGTAAATCGTTTCGCATTGATTTTTAGAAAAAAGAAGAGCAAAAGCTCAGATTGACTTACCTTATTCAAATAGAATACCGCCAAGGTGCTGCCGCAGTGTTTTATACCGCTCGTCCTTTTTTGCTCTTGTTTCATTCAGCATACCCGCTATAAAATGCTAGGTTTATTCAATAGCTCCGCCACTAAGGGGCAGCATTTTTGCTGGCTAATGGGTTTTAATAAGAATATTACCAACAAAGCTAATATTCCACATAAAGGTAAACCACGTATGAAAGGAAGAATCGTAAAATATTGTGCTCTTTTCCGACGTCTTGATAATTTTATTTATTGCGCTTTCCCAAGGGAACAAAACACTGCAGACTCCATCACTGTGTCAGCTACAGTTTAGTTACTGATTTTCGTTGAGAAAACATGAAGCCAGAGCCTCCTACTTTCAACTTACCTCGAGCATGTGTAGAATGACTTCAAACTAACTTGCTTTTGTTTTAAAGTCATCTTCAGTACTGACTTTGGCAAGTTTTACAGTTGACGACGGCACGGAGCTTAGAGGAAGGTATGGGAATTGATATCTAGGTGGCACGACACGAAAAGCAAAGCGCTGGCCGGAACAGTCAACGGCAGCAAAGCGACGAGCCGTCAAGGGGTCCATCGGACTGAAGGAGACATGCAGACGCGGATGATACTTACAATGGCATCGTTAACGACTGGGGTTCGATCCACGACGGGACTGCCGATGCATACGGGACGTAAATCGTTTCGCATTGATTTTTAGAAAAAAGAAGAGCAAAAGCTCAGATTGACTTACCTTATTCAAATAGAATACCGCCAAGGTGCTGCCGCAGTGTTTTATACCGCTCGTCCTTTTTTGCTCTTGTTTCATTCAGCATACCCGCTATAAAATGCTAGGTTTATTCAATAGCTCCGCCACTAAGGGGCAGCATTTTTGCTGGCTAATGGGTTTTAATAAGAATATTACCAACAAAGCTAATATTCCACATAAAGGTAAACCACGTATGAAAGGAAGAATCGTAAAATATTGTGCTCTTTTCCGACGTCTTGATAATTTTATTTATTGCGCTTTCCCAAGGGAACAAAACACTGCAGACTCCATCACTGTGTCAGCTACAGTTTAGTTACTGATTTTCGTTGAGAAAACATGAAGCCAGAGCCTCCTACTTTCAACTTACCTCGAGCATGTGTAGAATGACTTCAAACTAACTTGCTTTTGTTTTAAAGTCATCTTCAGTACTGACTTTGGCAAGTTTTACAGTTGACGACGGCACGGAGCTTAGAGGAAGGTATGGGAATTGATATCTAGGTGGCACGACACGAAAAGCAAAGCGCTGGCCGGAACAGTCAACGGCAGCAAAGCGACGAGCCGTCAAGGGGTCCATCGGACTGAAGGAGACATGCAGACGCGGATGATACTTACAATGGCATCGTTAACGACTGGGGTTCGATCCACGACGGGACTGCCGATGCATACGGGACGTAAATCGTTTCGCATTGATTTTTAGAAAAAAGAAGAGCAAAAGCTCAGATTGACTTACCTTATTCAAATAGAATACCGCCAAGGTGCTGCCGCAGTGTTTTATACCGCTCGTCCTTTTTTGCTCTTGTTTCATTCAGCATACCCGCTATAAAATGCTAGGTTTATTCAATAGCTCCGCCACTAAGGGGCAGCATTTTTGCTGGCTAATGGGTTTTAATAAGAATATTACCAACAAAGCTAATATTCCACATAAAGGTAAACCACGTATGAAAGGAAGAATCGTAAAATATTGTGCTCTTTTCCGACGTCTTGATAATTTTATTTATTGCGCTTTCCCAAGGGAACAAAACACTGCAGACTCCATCACTGTGTCAGCTACAGTTTAGTTACTGATTTTCGTTGAGAAAACATGAAGCCAGAGCCTCCTACTTTCAACTTACCTCGAGCATGTGTAGAATGACTTCAAACTAACTTGCTTTTGTTTTAAAGTCATCTTCAGTACTGACTTTGGCAAGTTTTACAGTTGACGACGGCACGGAGCTTAGAGGAAGGTATGGGAATTGATATCTAGGTGGCACGACACGAAAAGCAAAGCGCTGGCCGGAACAGTCAACGGCAGCAAAGCGACGAGCCGTCAAGGGGTCCATCGGACTGAAGGAGACATGCAGACGCGGATGATACTTACAATGGCATCGTTAACGACTGGGGTTCGATCCACGACGGGACTGCCGATGCATACGGGACGTAAATCGTTTCGCATTGATTTTTAGAAAAAAGAAGAGCAAAAGCTCAGATTGACTTACCTTATTCAAATAGAATACCGCCAAGGTGCTGCCGCAGTGTTTTATACCGCTCGTCCTTTTTTGCTCTTGTTTCATTCAGCATACCCGCTATAAAATGCTAGGTTTATTCAATAGCTCCGCCACTAAGGGGCAGCATTTTTGCTGGCTAATGGGTTTTAATAAGAATATTACCAACAAAGCTAATATTCCACATAAAGGTAAACCACGTATGAAAGGAAGAATCGTAAAATATTGTGCTCTTTTCCGACGTCTTGATAATTTTATTTATTGCGCTTTCCCAAGGGAACAAAACACTGCAGACTCCATCACTGTGTCAGCTACAGTTTAGTTACTGATTTTCGTTGAGAAAACATGAAGCCAGAGCCTCCTACTTTCAACTTACCTCGAGCATGTGTAGAATGACTTCAAACTAACTTGCTTTTGTTTTAAAGTCATCTTCAGTACTGACTTTGGCAAGTTTTACAGTTGACGACGGCACGGAGCTTAGAGGAAGGTATGGGAATTGATATCTAGGTGGCACGACACGAAAAGCAAAGCGCTGGCCGGAACAGTCAACGGCAGCAAAGCGACGAGCCGTCAAGGGGTCCATCGGACTGAAGGAGACATGCAGACGCGGATGATACTTACAATGGCATCGTTAACGACTGGGGTTCGATCCACGACGGGACTGCCGATGCATACGGGACGTAAATCGTTTCGCATTGATTTTTAGAAAAAAGAAGAGCAAAAGCTCAGATTGACTTACCTTATTCAAATAGAATACCGCCAAGGTGCTGCCGCAGTGTTTTATACCGCTCGTCCTTTTTTGCTCTTGTTTCATTCAGCATACCCGCTATAAAATGCTAGGTTTATTCAATAGCTCCGCCACTAAGGGGCAGCATTTTTGCTGGCTAATGGGTTTTAATAAGAATATTACCAACAAAGCTAATATTCCACATAAAGGTAAACCACGTATGAAAGGAAGAATCGTAAAATATTGTGCTCTTTTCCGACGTCTTGATAATTTTATTTATTGCGCTTTCCCAAGGGAACAAAACACTGCAGACTCCATCACTGTGTCAGCTACAGTTTAGTTACTGATTTTCGTTGAGAAAACATGAAGCCAGAGCCTCCTACTTTCAACTTACCTCGAGCATGTGTAGAATGACTTCAAACTAACTTGCTTTTGTTTTAAAGTCATCTTCAGTACTGACTTTGGCAAGTTTTACAGTTGACGACGGCACGGAGCTTAGAGGAAGGTATGGGAATTGATATCTAGGTGGCACGACACGAAAAGCAAAGCGCTGGCCGGAACAGTCAACGGCAGCAAAGCGACGAGCCGTCAAGGGGTCCATCGGACTGAAGGAGACATGCAGGCGCGGATGATACTTACAATGGCATCGTTAACGACTGGGGTTCGATCCACGACGGGACTGCCGATGCATACGGGACGTAAATCGTTTCGCATTGATTTTTAGAAAAAAGAAGAGCAAAAGCTCAGATTGACTTACCTTATTCAAATAGAATACCGCCAAGGTGCTGCCGCAGTGTTTTATACCGCTCGTCCTTTTTTGCTCTTGTTTCATTCAGCATACCCGCTATAAAATGCTAGGTTTATTCAATAGCTCCGCCACTAAGGGGCAGCATTTTTGCTGGCTAATGGGTTTTAATAAGAATATTACCAACAAAGCTAATATTCCACATAAAGGTAAACCACGTATGAAAGGAAGAATCGTAAAATATTGTGCTCTTTTCCGACGTCTTGATAATTTTATTTATTGCGCTTTCCCAAGGGAACAAAACACTGCAGACTCCATCACTGTGTCAGCTACAGTTTAGTTACTGATTTTCGTTGAGAAAACATGAAGCCAGAGCCTCCTACTTTCAACTTACCTCGAGCATGTGTAGAATGACTTCAAACTAACTTGCTTTTGTTTTAAAGTCATCTTCAGTACTGACTTTGGCAAGTTTTACAGTTGACGACGGCACGGAGCTTAGAGGAAGGTATGGGAATTGATATCTAGGTGGCACGACACGAAAAGCAAAGCGCTGGCCGGAACAGTCAACGGCAGCAAAGCGACGAGCCGTCAAGGGGTCCATCGGACTGAAGGAGACATGCAGACGCGGATGATACTTACAATGGCATCGTTAACGACTGGGGTTCGATCCACGACGGGACTGCCGATGCATACGGGACGTAAATCGTTTCGCATTGATTTTTAGAAAAAAGAAGAGCAAAAGCTCAGATTGACTTACCTTATTCAAATAGAATACCGCCAAGGTGCTGCCGCAGTGTTTTATACCGCTCGTCCTTTTTTGCTCTTGTTTCATTCAGCATACCCGCTATAAAATGCTAGGTTTATTCAATAGCTCCGCCACTAAGGGGCAGCATTTTTGCTGGCTAATGGGTTTTAATAAGAATATTACCAACAAAGCTAATATTCCACATAAAGGTAAACCACGTATGAAAGGAAGAATCGTAAAATATTGTGCTCTTTTCCGACGTCTTGATAATTTTATTTATTGCGCTTTCCCAAGGGAACAAAACACTGCAGACTCCATCACTGTGTCAGCTACAGTTTAGTTACTGATTTTCGTTGAGAAAACATGAAGCCAGAGCCTCCTACTTTCAACTTACCTCGAGCATGTGTAGAATGACTTCAAACTAACTTGCTTTTGTTTTAAAGTCATCTTCAGTACTGACTTTGGCAAGTTTTACAGTTGACGACGGCACGGAGCTTAGAGGAAGGTATGGGAATTGATATCTAGGTGGCACGACACGAAAAGCAAAGCGCTGGCCGGAACAGTCAACGGCAGCAAAGCGACGAGCCGTCAAGGGGTCCATCGGACTGAAGGAGACATGCAGACGCGGATGATACTTACAATGGCATCGTTAACGACTGGGGTTCGATCCACGACGGGACTGCCGATGCATACGGGACGTAAATCGTTTCGCATTGATTTTTAGAAAAAAGAAGAGCAAAAGCTCAGATTGACTTACCTTATTCAAATAGAATACCGCCAAGGTGCTGCCGCAGTGTTTTATACCGCTCGTCCTTTTTTGCTCTTGTTTCATTCAGCATACCCGCTATAAAATGCTAGGTTTATTCAATAGCTCCGCCACTAAGGGGCAGCATTTTTGCTGGCTAATGGGTTTTAATAAGAATATTACCAACAAAGCTAATATTCCACATAAAGGTAAACCACGTATGAAAGGAAGAATCGTAAAATATTGTGCTCTTTTCCGACGTCTTGATAATTTTATTTATTGCGCTTTCCCAAGGGAACAAAACACTGCAGACTCCATCACTGTGTCAGCTACAGTTTAGTTACTGATTTTCGTTGAGAAAACATGAAGCCAGAGCCTCCTACTTTCAACTTACCTCGAGCATGTGTAGAATGACTTCAAACTAACTTGCTTTTGTTTTAAAGTCATCTTCAGTACTGACTTTGGCAAGTTTTACAGTTGACGACGGCACGGAGCTTAGAGGAAGGTATGGGAATTGATATCTAGGTGGCACGACACGAAAAGCAAAGCGCTGGCCGGAACAGTCAACGGCAGCAAAGCGACGAGCCGTCAAGGGGTCCATCGGACTGAAGGAGACATGCAGACGCGGATGATACTTACAATGGCATCGTTAACGACTGGGGTTCGATCCACGACGGGACTGCCGATGCATACGGGACGTAAATCGTTTCGCATTGATTTTTAGAAAAAAGAAGAGCAAAAGCTCAGATTGACTTACCTTATTCAAATAGAATACCGCCAAGGTGCTGCCGCAGTGTTTTATACCGCTCGTCCTTTTTTGCTCTTGTTTCATTCAGCATACCCGCTATAAAATGCTAGGTTTATTCAATAGCTCCGCCACTAAGGGGCAGCATTTTTGCTGGCTAATGGGTTTTAATAAGAATATTACCAACAAAGCTAATATTCCACATAAAGGTAAACCACGTATGAAAGGAAGAATCGTAAAATATTGTGCTCTTTTCCGACGTCTTGATAATTTTATTTATTGCGCTTTCCCAAGGGAACAAAACACTGCAGACTCCATCACTGTGTCAGCTACAGTTTAGTTACTGATTTTCGTTGAGAAAACATGAAGCCAGAGCCTCCTACTTTCAACTTACCTCGAGCATGTGTAGAATGACTTCAAACTAACTTGCTTTTGTTTTAAAGTCATCTTCAGTACTGACTTTGGCAAGTTTTACAGTTGACGACGGCACGGAGCTTAGAGGAAGGTATGGGAATTGATATCTAGGTGGCACGACACGAAAAGCAAAGCGCTGGCCGGAACAGTCAACGGCAGCAAAGCGACGAGCCGTCAAGGGGTCCATCGGACTGAAGGAGACATGCAGACGCGGATGATACTTACAATGGCATCGTTAACGACTGGGGTTCGATCCACGACGGGACTGCCGATGCATACGGGACGTAAATCGTTTCGCATTGATTTTTAGAAAAAAGAAGAGCAAAAGCTCAGATTGACTTACCTTATTCAAATAGAATACCGCCAAGGTGCTGCCGCAGTGTTTTATACCGCTCGTCCTTTTTTGCTCTTGTTTCATTCAGCATACCCGCTATAAAATGCTAGGTTTATTCAATAGCTCCGCCACTAAGGGGCAGCATTTTTGCTGGCTAATGGGTTTTAATAAGAATATTACCAACAAAGCTAATATTCCACATAAAGGTAAACCACGTATGAAAGGAAGAATCGTAAAATATTGTGCTCTTTTCCGACGTCTTGATAATTTTATTTATTGCGCTTTCCCAAGGGAACAAAACACTGCAGACTCCATCACTGTGTCAGCTACAGTTTAGTTACTGATTTTCGTTGAGAAAACATGAAGCCAGAGCCTCCTACTTTCAACTTACCTCGAGCATGTGTAGAATGACTTCAAACTAACTTGCTTTTGTTTTAAAGTCATCTTCAGTACTGACTTTGGCAAGTTTTACAGTTGACGACGGCACGGAGCTTAGAGGAAGGTATGGGAATTGATATCTAGGTGGCACGACACGAAAAGCAAAGCGCTGGCCGGAACAGTCAACGGCAGCAAAGCGACGAGCCGTCAAGGGGTCCATCGGACTGAAGGAGACATGCAGACGCGGATGATACTTACAATGGCATCGTTAACGACTGGGGTTCGATCCACGACGGGACTGCCGATGCATACGGGACGTAAATCGTTTCGCATTGATTTTTAGAAAAAAGAAGAGCAAAAGCTCAGATTGACTTACCTTATTCAAATAGAATACCGCCAAGGTGCTGCCGCAGTGTTTTATACCGCTCGTCCTTTTTTGCTCTTGTTTCATTCAGCATACCCGCTATAAAATGCTAGGTTTATTCAATAGCTCCGCCACTAAGGGGCAGCATTTTTGCTGGCTAATGGGTTTTAATAAGAATATTACCAACAAAGCTAATATTCCACATAAAGGTAAACCACGTATGAAAGGAAGAATCGTAAAATATTGTGCTCTTTTCCGACGTCTTGATAATTTTATTTATTGCGCTTTCCCAAGGGAACAAAACACTGCAGACTCCATCACTGTGTCAGCTACAGTTTAGTTACTGATTTTCGTTGAGAAAACATGAAGCCAGAGCCTCCTACTTTCAACTTACCTCGAGCATGTGTAGAATGACTTCAAACTAACTTGCTTTTGTTTTAAAGTCATCTTCAGTACTGACTTTGGCAAGTTTTACAGTTGACGACGGCACGGAGCTTAGAGGAAGGTATGGGAATTGATATCTAGGTGGCACGACACGAAAAGCAAAGCGCTGGCCGGAACAGTCAACGGCAGCAAAGCGACGAGCCGTCAAGGGGTCCATCGGACTGAAGGAGACATGCAGACGCGGATGATACTTACAATGGCATCGTTAACGACTGGGGTTCGATCCACGACGGGACTGCCGATGCATACGGGACGTAAATCGTTTCGCATTGATTTTTAGAAAAAAGAAGAGCAAAAGCTCAGATTGACTTACCTTATTCAAATAGAATACCGCCAAGGTGCTGCCGCAGTGTTTTATACCGCTCGTCCTTTTTTGCTCTTGTTTCATTCAGCATACCCGCTATAAAATGCTAGGTTTATTCAATAGCTCCGCCACTAAGGGGCAGCATTTTTGCTGGCTAATGGGTTTTAATAAGAATATTACCAACAAAGCTAATATTCCACATAAAGGTAAACCACGTATGAAAGGAAGAATCGTAAAATATTGTGCTCTTTTCCGACGTCTTGATAATTTTATTTATTGCGCTTTCCCAAGGGAACAAAACACTGCAGACTCCATCACTGTGTCAGCTACAGTTTAGTTACTGATTTTCGTTGAGAAAACATGAAGCCAGAGCCTCCTACTTTCAACTTACCTCGAGCATGTGTAGAATGACTTCAAACTAACTTGCTTTTGTTTTAAAGTCATCTTCAGTACTGACTTTGGCAAGTTTTACAGTTGACGACGGCACGGAGCTTAGAGGAAGGTATGGGAATTGATATCTAGGTGGCACGACACGAAAAGCAAAGCGCTGGCCGGAACAGTCAACGGCAGCAAAGCGGCGAGCCGTCAAGGGGTCCATCGGACTGAAGGAGACATGCAGACGCGGATGATACTTACAATGGCATCGTTAACGACTGGGGTTCGATCCACGACGGGACTGCCGATGCATACGGGACGTAAATCGTTTCGCATTGATTTTTAGAAAAAAGAAGAGCAAAAGCTCAGATTGACTTACCTTATTCAAATAGAATACCGCCAAGGTGCTGCCGCAGTGTTTTATACCGCTCGTCCTTTTTTGCTCTTGTTTCATTCAGCATACCCGCTATAAAATGCTAGGTTTATTCAATAGCTCCGCCACTAAGGGGCAGCATTTTTGCTGGCTAATGGGTTTTAATAAGAATATTACCAACAAAGCTAATATTCCACATAAAGGTAAACCACGTATGAAAGGAAGAATCGTAAAATATTGTGCTCTTTTCCGACGTCTTGATAATTTTATTTATTGCGCTTTCCCAAGGGAACAAAACACTGCAGACTCCATCACTGTGTCAGCTACAGTTTAGTTACTGATTTTCGTTGAGAAAACATGAAGCCAGAGCCTCCTACTTTCAACTTACCTCGAGCATGTGTAGAATGACTTCAAACTAACTTGCTTTTGTTTTAAAGTCATCTTCAGTACTGACTTTGGCAAGTTTTACAGTTGACGACGGCACGGAGCTTAGAGGAAGGTATGGGAATTGATATCTAGGTGGCACGACACGAAAAGCAAAGCGCTGGCCGGAACAGTCAACGGCAGCAAAGCGACGAGC